>NC_043717.1:15045039-15070735 GCF_006229205.1 Suricata suricatta
TCCCCTGCCAGGTCTCTCCTGGTAGACCTATGAATGCAAACATATGGTATCTATCCTTCTCTGCCTGACTTATTTCGCTTAGCATGACACCCTCAAGGTCCATCCACTTTGCTACAAATGGCCATATTTCATTCTTTCTCGTTGCCATATAATACTCCATTGTATATATATACCACATCTTCTTGATCCATTCATCAGTTGATGGACATTTAGGCTCTTTCCATGATTTGGCTATTGTAGAAAGTGCCGCTATGAACATTGGGGTACATGTGCTCTTATGCATCAGCACTTCTGTATCCCCTGGGTAAATCCCTAGCAGTGCTATTGCTGGGTCATAGGAAAGTTCTATCGATAGTTTTTTGAGGAGCCTCCACACTGTTTTCCAGAGTGGCTGCACCAGTTTACATTCCCACCAACAGTGTAGGGGGGTGCCTGTTTCTCCACATCCTCGCCAGCATCTATAGTCTCTTGATTTGTTCATTTTAGCGACTCTAACCGGTGTGAGGTGGTATCTCAGTGTGGTTTTGATTTTAATTTCCCTGATGATGAGTGATGCTGAGCATTGTTTCCTGTGCCTGTTGGCCATCTGGATGTCCTCTTTGGAGAAGTGTCTATTCATGTCTTCTGCCCATTTCTTCACTGGATCATTCATTTTTTGTGTATGGAGTTTAGTGAGCTCCTTATATATTTTGAATACTAGCCCTTTATCTGATATGTCATTTGCCACTACCTTTTCCTATTCTGTCAGTTGCCTATTAGGTTTTTTTTTAATTATTTCCTTTGCCTTGCAGAAGTTTTTATCTTGATGAGGTCCCAGTAGTTCATTTTTGTTCTTGATTCCCTTGCCTCTAGGGATGTGTTGAGGAAGAAATTGCTGTGATTGAGATCTAGGAGGCTATTTCCTGCTTTTTCCTCAAGGGTTTTTTTTATTGTTTCCTGTCTCATATTCAGATCCTTTATCCATTTTGAGTTTATTTTTGTGAAAGGTGTCAGAAAGTGATCCAATTTCATTTTTCTACATGTTGCTATCCAGCTCTCCCAACACCACCTGTTGAAGAGGCTGTCTTTTTTCCATTGGACACTCTTTCCTGCTTTGTCAAAAATTAATTGGCCATACACTTGTGGGTATAGTTCCCAAAAATGGAGTTTTCAAGTTGAAAGAAAAAGAATTAAGTCTGCTACTGTTTGTTTAATATATATATTTTCAATGCTTTTTTTTATTAATAGTTTATTACCAAGTTGGTTTCCATATAACACCCAGTGGTCCTCCCCACAAGTGCCCTCCTCCATGACCATCACACCCCCTTCCGCTTTCCCCCTCCCTCTTCAGCCCTCAGTTTGTTTTCAGCATTCAAGAGTCTCTCATGATTTGCCTCACTCCCTGTCCCCAACTCCTTTTCCTCTTTTCCTTTTCCCATAGTCTCCTGTTAGGTTTCTCCTGTTAGACCTATGAGTTACAGCATATGGTATCTGTTTTTGAGAGAGAGTGCAATTTGTGTCTTAGAAAGATACTATTTCTTCCAATAGCTTAATAACTCATCTGAGAATTTTGGGGGCAAACACTAATCCAGTGATTCTCAACCTTTAACACACATGAGAAGAATCCCGTGGAAGGTATGTGAAAAACAAATTGCTGGGCCCCACCCTCAGAGCTTCTGATATCGTAGGGCTGGTGGGCCTGGGAATCTGCATTTGTAACAAGTTCCCAGATGATACTGATGCTACTGGTCTGAGGACCACACTTGGAGAACCACTGATCCAACCAATGTCTCAAATGCTATAATCTTCTGAACTGGTTTAAATTCTATTTTTTAAAGATTTTATTTTTAAGTAATTTCTAAACCCATGTGGAGCTTGAACTTACAACCACTAGGATGATCAAGACTTGCATACTCTACCAACTGAGCCAGCCAGGTGCCCCTAAATTCTATTTTCAAAAGTAAGAAAAAGTCACTACTGCCACCCAATTCACTATTTTCAACATGTCTTTTTTTTTCAAGGATGATGTCATAATTAATACTTTTATGTGAGGCAGAGCTGGAACTAGATTTTATGTTCAACAGCCACTGATGTACTAGGATGAAGGTATAGATATCCAGGCATCAAAATAAATTTTTAAAAATGTATACAGACACTAAAACATCCTTGCACATAAAAAAGTGGGGAAATAGGGAGCTATATAAGAATAAACACAAATCTATGCTGTTCTTATGTTTTTATAAAATATGCTCACTAAATTCTTATAGATTTCCTTTAAAATAGCTAGCTGAATTATATTTTCCAGAAAATTCAGATATGATAAGAATATTACTAAATGACTCAAACGATCCCTAAATGATTTTCCTAAACAAAAATTGCACAACGGAGAGAATGACCACTTGTTACTGTTTTTTTAAGTGCAGAACTGGGTGAAGTCCAAACAATCATGAAGAGCATAGCAGTCTGACATTAAGGTTGAACAATGAGAATGAATGTCCTCATCACAGAACCTGGCACATAATCATCACCAGCATGCCGCAAAATTCCCTGCAGAGGTCTGCTGGAAGAAGGCAAAACAGTGAAGTCCTAGAGCAAGCGTGCTCAGTCCCTCCTCCATACAGTGGACATAACAGTAGTCCCTATCTTACCCACAAGGAGGATTAAATGGAAGATCACAGGGACTGCTAAACTGTGCTCACCACATAGTAGGAGCTCAAACAATTGAACTATTTCCTGTGAGCCATTCTAGCCAGCCTGTTTCTGTTTGGTGCTCTTCCTCTTCCACTACTGAGGTCTTATGAAAACCAATCCTGCTATCTTTCCTTAATAGGGCAGTCAGAGTGCATATAACAACACCAGGCTAAAACCAGAGCAAGTTTTCTTTTCCCACAAAAATTATACTAGAATGGGTATATATACACATACGTATGTGTGTGTGTACACACACATTGATACAGATACAGATATGATTTCTCATCTTCTGCCAAGAGTATCAATTACCAGTCATCCTTTGTATCTACACATGTAGACATATGCCCATTCGGGTAAATCAGTAGAAATGAGATTCTGTCTTTAGCAGCATAAGCAGCTTCTTAGTGAAAAAAGAATATGTACGGGCACCTGGGTGGCTCAGTCAGTCAAGCATTTGACTTCAGCTCAGGTCATCGTTTCATAGTTTATGGATTTGAGCACCGCATCTGGCTCTGCACTGACAGTGTGGAGTCTGCTTGGAATTCTCTCTCTCCCTCTCTCTCTGCCCCTACCCCACTCAAGTGCTCTCTCTCTCTCAAAGTAAGTAATTAAATTCTAAAAAAATACACAGACGACATTTCACAGACATTAATTGTGAAGGCTGTATATGACGGTGTTGTTCTTTTCCACTTCAACAGTAAATTTCCTAATTATATTCATATACCATAATCAGGTGTCCCAGGAATACCCATGCTAGCAACTCAAATAAGCTCTCCAGAACCAAGTGAAAATGAATCACATTATAAAGTTCAACTGTCCCCAGTTTCAAGAACTACATACATATTCACAGGCCAGCCTCTTTTTTTTAAAAATAAATTCTTTTTAGGGGTGCCTGGGTGGCTCAGTCGGTTGAGTATCCGACTTCAGCTCAGGTCATGATATCACAGTTTGTGGGTTCGAGCCCCATGTCTGGCTCTGTGCTGGCAGCTCAGAGCCTGGAGCCTGCTTCCGATTCTGTGTTTCCCTCTCTCTCTGACCCTTCCCTGCTCATGATCTGTCTCTCTCTGTCTTGCATAAATAAATAAATATTAAAAAAATTTTTTTTGATAATTTATTTTTACTTTTGAAAGAGAGTGTGAGCAGGTCAGAGAGAGAGGGAGACACAGAATCCAAAGACAGGCCCCAGGCTCTGAGCTGTCAGCACAGAGCCTGACACGGAGCTCGAACTCATGAACCGTGAGATCATGACCTGAGCCAAAGTTGGATGCTTAACTGACTGAGCCACCCAGGCACCCCTAGACTCTTTTTATAAAGGTACCATTTATTGAGTACTTCCTGCCAGGCATTATGCTCTCCAAATGTTATTCAATGCTCATAACAGTCTTAGGAGATGGAAGGTACCCCTATTTTACAGATGAAGAAATTGAGACTCAGAGTTAAGAAATCTGTCCGAAGGAGGTTACAGCTGCTATGTAGCAAAGCAAGACTTGAGGCCAGTCTGGTTAACTCCCAAGCTGACCAGGCACCAAGTCAGTACTG
This sequence comes from Suricata suricatta, assembly GCF_006229205.1. NCBI lineage: Eukaryota > Metazoa > Chordata > Mammalia > Carnivora > Herpestidae > Suricata > Suricata suricatta. Next base: position 15,049,249 of record NC_043717.1, read on the forward strand.
AGAGGAAAAGAAGACCACCTCAAAGAAAGAATCATGAAAGCTCAGAAAATGGAAGCTATTCTTAACTGGGACGCAGTACGGAACACAGGAAAACAGACTCGGCCTGGGCTCACTCAAATCCCTCCTCAGCACACACTGACAGCACGACTACTGAAGAGGCTCCTGAGCCTTAGTTTTATCATCTGTTGACTAGGGAACATAGTACTGGTGTTACAGAGTAATGTGAAGTTTGAAGTAGAATATATGTAAAGCTCTTAGCACATATTAAATGCTTAATAAATATTAGTTAATGGTATCATCATCATCATTGGTTTACATGTGACCCTTAAATGAGGATGTAAATACAAGTGCTGAGGACATATAAATTTCTCAAATTACATTAATGTTCATAAGCATCATCATTATCACCCTCACCACCAGCACACCAGTTACTACTATAGTCTAGATCTAGCCCCTGATCTCCCCATCATCTTTAAACCTTGCTTTCAAATCAGTAAGTAATGTCTTCACCTTGCACCAGGCCTCTAGTCAGGGCCCCACCAGGATTCTCAGTAACTCGTATCCATGCCTGCCAGGCCCCTGAATGTTAGAGGACTATTATGCTAACAAGGGGGGCCGGGTGAAGGCAATGTACACACTAATCAAAAATCACCTGATGGCACACTTAAAATGTGTCACTTTAGTGTATAATACCTATTTGTAATGCTACAACAACTGCAACAACAGAAAAGGCAAAATTTAGTGCTGGGCAACCTGCCATAAGTCATTCGTGGCCCAGGCTGCAATGAATAGCCCTGGGTATCCCAGGGAACCGCATTCTCACTGTGACCCTGGGACTCCAACTCCTTAGGGCAGCATGGGAGACAAGAGGTACGCCTCACCAGAGCCAGTGTGGAAACTGAAGTCACCTGCAAAGGCCTGACTCAAAATGCAGGTTCTTAAGAAGCACCTTGGGATTCAGGAGATAAGGAGGTCTAACAAGCTGGCTCCTTGGTTCTGAACCCTGCCTTGAAAACCCAAGCTCAGGGACGCCTGGGTGGCTCAGTCGGTTAAGTGTCCAACTTTGGCCCAGGTCATGATCTCACGGTCTGTGGGCTTGAGCTCCATGTCGGACTCTGTGCTGACAGCTCAGAACCTGGAACCTGAATCAGATTCTGCATCTCCCTCTCTCTCTGCCACTCCTCTTCTCTCTCTCTCTCTCTCTCTCAAAAGTAAATAAACATTAAAAAATTAAAAAAAAAAGAAAACACAAGTTCATCATTAATCTTTACCTGTTTGCACCTACACCAGATACCAGCTACCAATGTCCAATCAATCTCTTTTCTTTATAAAAAAAAATTTTAACATTTATTCATTTTTGAGAGACAGAGAGAGGCAGAGCAAGAGCAAGGGAAGACAAGAGAGAGAGGGAGACACAGAATCCAAAGGAGGCTCCAGGCTCTGAGCTGTTAGCACAGAGCCTGACGTAGGGCTCAAAACCACAGAACACAAAATCATGACCTGAGCTGAAGTCAGACTGAGCCACCCAGGCGCCTTTCATCAGCATCTTTTCTACAGCCCCCAGGAAAACTTCCCTGTTGGATCACTTCCCTATTCATGTGTAAAGTTTGGCCCTGGTGGGACGGCTTCTTGGTTCCATCCATTTGGTCTCCCCCAGAGTACCCCAGTCAAAGGACCTTGGGTAAATCCTTTCATATCTCAGAGCTTCCAGCTGCTCTTCTGTAAAGCAGGAACATCACTACCTACCTCAGAGTTATGGGGGGAGCTTGTGAAAACATGTGGCAGCAGGAGTAGTCACAGTTGGCTCCATTCCCCTGATGACACATGAGAACACAGACCAAACAAGTTGTGACAGATGCTTACTGGGCCCAAGCCCTGAGCCATGAAATCATAAGCTCCACATTTCTTCTCAGTTTTCCCAAGAGCCCTACAAAATTCCCCCAGGAAACCCCCCCACAATTTCCCTAAGAAGTCACAGTTTCCATTCTAAGACTTATTCTGCCTTGCTAGTTCACCTAGAAGGTGAGAGGAACAAAATCAAAGGTACCTAAAAGAAGACAATAAACAGCTAAAAATTTCAACTTGATTAATTACTGAGTACCATGATGTACAAACTTATCTTCCAACCTGGCTCTTCATCTAGGAGTTAGGAGTTACTTGGATTTCTGTGTTTCCACAATATATTTAATATAACTATATATCATTTCAAAAGGACTCAATATGCACAGCATACTCTATTCACAACATGATATGCTAGTTAAAGGAAATCTACATAATTTTCCCTCTACCATTCTGAGTTCTTGGCTGGAACTATCTGTAATAGAAAGAAGTGTAAATACGATTTTCAGCTAGAGACCTGTGAGGAATAAGCTCAATGACCCAATCAAAGGAGGGACACGGAGCCTCAGAACACAGTAGAGTGAGGCTTTAATCAATGTTCCTGCAAGAGCCGGTGTCTGATGGACAGGCTCACTCTGGGCAGGCAATTTATCCTCTAGCGTGCAAGTCCCTCCCCCGATTCCTCATTGGCTGAGTACTACAGAGGTCACAGCCTTACCTGGAAGTTGCCTATGTCCACGTAAGGCAAAAGGAGTCTGACTAGAACACATGTACATTCCTTGAGGTGATGCAGAGACTTCAGTTCTTTCGCGCATGTTCAGTGTAAAGCCCGCATAAAATAAGCCCAGGAAATGGAGAGGGGAAGAACCAGGAAAAGAAGTGCCTAAGTGTTTGGGACTCCACCTTGGGGGAGAGCAGTTGGTACATATTTCCAGTAGGATATAAACCTATCGTTAACTAGACAGCACAGTTCTTCTTTAGTATTTCTGAAAATGAATCATCTTACTTCTCACAAAACCAAGAAAGATGTTCATGGAAGGATAAAGGAAGAAATGTCAGCTAAACAAGTTGTGTGCAGGTATGTCTCTGAGATAAAAAGGTTTGCCCTGTTAATAGCTCTCTTCCTGGTATAAGCCCCCTTTCTATTATAAATTTTAATAAAAGCAGACTTGCCTTACAAAATAATCCTTAAGTCAAGCAAGCATATTTTTTGAGAGAGAGAGAGAGAGAGAGAGAGAGAGAGAGAGAGAGAGAGAGAAAGAGAACACATACAAGTGGGGGAAGGATAGAGGGAGAGGGAAAGAGAATCTTATGCAGGCTCCACACCCTCAAAGATGCATATTTTGGGTGGCATATTCTGCCACCCTCCAACAGAGAAGCACAGGGCTCACCACGGCAACTGGGTACCTCAATGCTGCGATCTGCCCTCCCAGCCTTCTTTGCCATGTGGTAGCCACGCAATCACATCTCTTCCCCGTCTATACCCAACTCCTTCACCCCTGTGTCTCTGGTCATCACAGAATTGTTTGCAGTCACAAGAATTTGAACTCTACCCACCCTGTCAAGGGTGATCTCACTCTCACACACACACACACACACACACACACACACACACACACACAACCAGAGCAGTGGGAGCTGGCATGAGCAAAGGGAGCAAACATGGAAAGCAGAGCAAGTATAGAGGTTTCTACCATGGACAGGGAACACAAGGCTAGGTGTCTGAACTTGGCCTCAAGGTCCATTACATATGGCAAGGCTCTGACACATGGGGCTTTGGTTTGGGTATCCAGGGACTCACTTGATGCAGGGATCCAAGCAAGGGGTAAGGCTCCAGTTTGTAGACAGAATGACCCTGTAATAGCCGTCCCATCCCCCAGAAAGTACAGAGAAGGCAGCTGGGTATGCTGCCTGGGAGCAAGAGCTCTGGAGCCAGATGGGCCTGGTTCCAATTCCAGTGAGATCAAGGAGCATCAATGGAGAGGGAAGAAGAGAGAGAGGGAGGAGGGAAGGGATAGCAGAAGGGGAGAGAGAGAGTGTGAATGAGGGAAAAGTGTGTGTGTGTGTGTGTGTGTGCGCGCGCACGCGCGCACATGGACATGTGTGTACTGCTGAGAATTATCATTCAATAAATGTTAGGCATTGATATTTGTAAGCCTAAACCATCCAGGACTGTCCTTTAGTGGTAGGGCAGAGGCAGGTTTTGGGGTTGCACACTAGGAGAAATGGTTGTTTACAGTGAGGGCCATGTGGTGTGAAAATGCAAGCTCCTAACTCACCATCCTGAGATAAGCCTTAGAAAAGCCTAGACATCTGAAAAAAAAGGGCCAAACACAGGGGGAAACGATAACTCTTACTTGCTTTTATCAGCAACAAAGTACAAGAGATTTACAAATGTCTCTTTGAAACTGTGGACAGAATCCAACAGGTAAGAGACATCAACTGTGGCATTCCACTATTAGTACTGTTATTTGATGTTCTCTTCAGGGTGGTGTGTATGCTTGATGACCATGAAAGTGAAAGATGTATAAAGAATCCCAGAGTGTCACTGGAGGCCTTACTGAGCAGAAACAGTCGGAGACTTGACTACCTGAGCCACCTATGAGCCCCTGCTTTGTCTTTTTAAACAGCTTTGCAGGGGCACCTGGGTGGCTCAGTTGGTTAAATGTCCGGCTTCGGCTCAGGGCATGATCTCACGGTTCGTGGGATCGAGCCCTGCATCAGGCTCTGTGCTGACAGCTAGCTCAGAGCCTGGGGCCTCCTTCAGATTCTGTCTCTCTCTCTCTGACCCTTCCCTGCTCGCGCTGTATCTGTCTCTCCAAAATAAATTAAAAAAAAAAAAAACAGCTTTGCAGATATCTCCTGCTTGTTGATTAAATTTACCCGGCCTCATCTCCCTCCAATCAGCCACCACAAATACTTCTTTGGAAAAACAAAAGGCACATAAGTCTTTTTATTTTGGATTTATGCATTTAAAAAAAATTTTAACGTTTATTTGAGAGAGATAGAGAGAGGGAGGGAGAGAGAGAGAGACAGCAAGCAAACAAGCAGGGAAGGGGCAGAGACAGAGGGAGACACAGAATCCGAAGCAGGCTCCAGGCTCTGAGCTGTCAGCATAGAGTCCAATGCAGGGCTCGAACTCACCAACCGTGAGATCATGACCTGAGCCGAAGTTGGATACTTAACCAACTGAGCTACCCGGGCACTCCATAAAGGCACATAAATCTTAAAGTTCTACTTATTGCTGCCAGCGTACAAAAGCTTATTTTGAAAATAGTAAGATAACAGACGTGACACTGACAGGAGAAAAAGTAAAATGTAAATCTTGATATTTGCTTATGGGAAAGATTTTTGTAAACTAAAACAACAGCAAGTCCTTTAGAAGTGAAGTCTCAAGGTATATGGACACGTAAAGGCTTCTCTTTGGCTGTTCCACAGAAAAAGCCCCTGCCTGCCATTCAAAACAGCACTAAGAAACGGCATTTTGTGCACTACGGTCATGTCTGAGCATGGACACCTTGCCTATGATGGCTGTCACTGTTTCTTTCCTTGCTTTTCTCTGCAGTAAAATAAGAACTGATGATATATGTATTTTTAAATCCTGCACGTTGCCTTTCACTTGCAAAGTCCGTCAACAAAGAACAACAATATACTACTACTATTTAAGCATGCTAGTTCATCAGAGCAACCCAGTTTTGGATTCACCATATTATTTTAAATTAACCAAACTGTCACACTTAAAGGTCACCACACACATTTCTATTACAGCTGACCCAAAACCAATACTTAATACAGAGTTTCTCAACCAGAAATAACTATGCCCCCAAGTTCACACTTGGCAATGTGTGAACACATTTTAGGTTGTTACAACCGGGGTGGAGGGGATGTTACCAGGATCTAGTAGGATGAGGCCAGGGATGCTACTATCTTAGAGAGGACACAGGACCCCCCACCCACTCACTCATCCTCTCTCTCTCTCTCTCTCTCTCTTTCTCTCTCACTCACACACACACTCCCCAAATCTTCCAGCCCTAAATGTCAGTAGTGCCAAGGTTGAAAAACCCTGCTCTAGTAAACTGCACTGCATGTGACAATTAGAAAGACCTCCCTTTATATACTGTATACACCTTGGTTCATGCCAGATCTATATACAGCAGTAAGAAAAAAGCTAGAAAGTGATAAACACAGAATCAACAAGATCCCCATGGGGCAGCTTTGTTAAAAGCTATAGCAATGTGTAGTAGTTTGTAAAATTCTTTTTTGGGGCACCGGGCTGGCTCAGTCAGTTAAGCGTCTTGACTCTTTATTTTGGCTCAGGTCATGATCTCATGGTTTGTTGAGTCTGAGTCCCATGTTGGTCTCTGCACTGACAGCGTGGAGCCTGCTTGGGATTCTTTCTCTTCCTCTCTCTCTGCCTCCCCGACTTGCACACATGCATGCTCTCTCTCTCAGAGTAAAGAAACTTAAATCTTCAAAACTAGAGAATATATTTCTTATTGGTGTTTAGCAGCATCATTAGGCAGAATTAGTTCTCTTAGGCAGATGTGTGACTAAATGCAACTGGGGCAACTGGGTGGCTCAGTCGGTTGAGCACCTGACTCTTGATTTCAGCTCAGGTAACGATCCCATGGTTTGTGAGATAGGGCTCTGCGCTAGCAGCATGAAGCCTGCTTAGGATTCTTTCTCTCCCTCTCTGTCCCTACTCCACCCATACTTGTGTTCTCTCTCAAAATAAATAAGTATACTTTAAAAAATATATAAAATAATAGTATTAAAAGTTTTATAACAACCTTTATGGAACAAACTGCCCCCAATGTCACTTCCCTGGATGGCAGTGCAACGAAACTATGGTGTGAATCTGCAACAGAGGCCAAGATAATGTGCTGCCCGGGGGACCTGGAGTGAGAAGGCTTACTTGTCCAGGTCACCCCTTCAACAGTGGAGCCCAACACACTCCTTATGTCTTTATGTGGCTTTCACAGGCCCTACTAGGCAAAGGAACTCCCTCCTAAGAACATTAATATAAATTGTACCCTTAATCATAGTTTCTACTGATGAAAACAATTTATATTGTGCCTTATAACAATTATCCCGGGGGTATCAGGGAAGAGGTGGAAAAGAGAGATGGAGGGAAGCAGCTTGATCCCTGTAAAATTCAACAGCATTTGAAAATTGGGTTTACTTGATTTGATCAGCACTAAAAGGAAGTTTTATGTTTTTGATCAGTTTTTAAAAAAAAATAGTTCTCTTCAGGCACTTTTTTTTTAAACACAAAGAATCAGTAAAATGTAGGTTGCCTCATAACTGCAGCCACTGTGTCCCTTTTTATAGTAACAAAAAGGACGTCTGTGTTCCCATGGCAACCTGAAGTTTCACTCATCAATACAGCACTGGGTTCTTTCATCAAATACAGTATCAATCATCAGAGGTTTCAAAATTGGGAATTCTCTGCTCAGGGCATGATGGTTCTATACACACCACAGCTGAGATGGTCACCAAATGTCAGAAACAAAGATAAAGAATGAGTATCAGGGTAAAACACTAGTTGACATTTTTCTCCAGGTGATCATCCAAGCTGATAACAACCCATTTCCTTCAATCTGATCTAAGGACTTTATGTAGAGAGGTTTCCACAACGGATATAAAAACTAAAGGCATTGGTGTCTGAGAGGATGAAAGTGACGGGGGAGCTGAGGCTCTGGGTATTCTTGTTGCTTATGAAGGCAGAGATAACATCTGAGAGCAGGACAGGGGAGACCTCTCCCAGAAAGCTCTTGTGCTCATGCACAGCTTCCTGCTGCTTAGGCTCCAGGACCAGGGGTGCCTCCGCCAGTAACTTGCCCATCCCTGGAGTGGAGATGAGGCCCACCACAGAAGGACCTGAGTCACTAGATTCATGCATCACATCCAAGCTCAACCACATCTTTGCCTGGTTTTGACACAAGTGACATTTATGTTTTCTTGCTGTTGCACATTCAGGAACAGGTCTGTGAGATGTCAGAGTTATATAAGGGAGTTAGAATAGTATTTGTGGTGTTAGTGGCTGGAATGATACCATTATTGATATGTGTGTTTACGCACACGTGCGCATGCGCGCGCACACACACACACACACACACACACACACACATTGAACTTATAAAGGATTATAAGAAAACACTATGAGCAACTGTACAACAATAAATTGGATATCCTAGATAAAATTAACAAATCCATTGAGACACACGAACTACAAAGTAACAGAAAAAGAAATTAAGTCCAAATAGACCTATAACAGGCAAAGAGAACTAATGAGTAATCAAAAATTTCCCAAAATGATAAGCCTCAACCAGATGGCTTTGCTGGTGATTTCTGCCAACCATATAAGTAAGAACGAACAAGAATCCTTTGTAAACTCTTCCAAAAGTAGAAGAGGAAGGAATACTACTAAATAATCTTATGATGTGAGCATCACCCTGACCACCTGCGAATGCACCCACCTCAGCAGCTTTGCCGTCCTCATGGCTCAGTACGACGTGCAGGAGGAGGATCCCGTGCTGGTTGTGATCACCTATGTGGGGCTGGGCCTCTCTCTGCTGTGCCTCCTCCTGGCAGCCCTCACCTTCCTGCTGTGCAAAGCCATCCAGAACACCAGTACCTCACTCCACCTACACCTCTCAGTCTGCCTCTTCCTGGCCCACCTGCTCTTCCTCACGGCCATCAACCAGACCAAGATCAAGGTGCTGTGCGGCATCATCGCGGGGGCCTTACACTATTTCTACCTGGCCGCCTTCACCTGGATGCTGCTGGAGGGTCTGCACCTCTTCCTCACTGCACGCAACCTGACGGTGGTCAACTACTCTGGGGTGAACAGGTTCATGAGGAAGCTCATGTTCCCTGTGGGCTATGGAGTCCCGGCTCTAATTGTGGCCATTTCTGCTGCATCCAGACCTCACCTTTATGGAACAGCCACCCGCTGCTGGCTCGACACAAAAAAGATATTTATATGGAGTTTCCTTGGACCAGTTTGTGCCATCATCGCTGTCAATTTAGCATTGTTTCTGATGACCCTCTGGATTTTGCAAAGCAAACTGTCTTCCCTCAACAGTGATGTGTCCACCCTTGGGAATACAAGGATGCTGACATTTAAAGCGATTGCTCAGCTCTTCATCCTGGGATGCACGTGGTGTCTAGGCATGCTGCAGGTGGGGCCAGCCGCCCACGTCATGGCTTACCTCTTCACCATCATCAACAGCCTACAGGGCATCTTCATCTTCCTGGTCTACTGCCTCCTCAGCCAGCAGGTCCGGGAGCAGTACAGGAAATGGTTCAGAGGGATCAGAAAAACCAAAACAGACTCTGAGAAGTACATGCTCTCAAGCAGGACCGTGTCTGATTCCTCCAAACCCACCATGGTTAATTAAGAGAACCTTATGAATTATATCTCCTCAATCCCGTGTAAAATTGGAACTGTTATTCTCCAAGCCCCTGCCGGAGGACAAGCAAGGCTTTTTGTACGTGTGTTTTGAGAAATTCATCATGGCAGCAATGTGAAAAAAGTCAACCACGCTTGACATTCAATTCCTGCAAAATTGGAATTTGTATGTGCCTTTCATCATGCTCAGAAACTTCCAACATAGAAAGGGCCAGCTGTTGCTCAGTTTCTTGGTCATTCTGGATTAAGCCCTTTGCTGAAGCCTCTCCTTCCTTCAAAGACTCTTCCAGATGCTGACAGTCCATGAGCCAGAGAACCCACCTCAATGGATTTTCCAACCAACAACATTCACGAGAATGGAAATGTTCACAACATAGTCTGGATTATGTAATTAAACCCGTGTGTTTAATAATTTAAAAAAAAAAACTAAAGGCAGTTCAAATACATGGGGGCTCTGAGGTATGGCTTGGTCCCCCTCAGAGCCCTCTCCCCAATGTCCTTTTACCCTGTGCCTCATACTGAGGCATGTGTGCTGAGGCCCACCCTGCACTCCATCCTGCCCTCCCAGCCCAGCTAGGTGGGTCCAGCACCCGGCCCAAAGAAACCTTGGTCTCCCATGTCAGCTACACAGAATAATGAATAATCCAGAGAAAAGTTTATGAGGATTTAAACTGGAATTGAATGGAAAGGAAAGTTTAAATTATAGCACAGAGAGGTAGATGCCACACAAATAGGCAACTCAATGGAGGTAGGAAGGAGAGAGCCAAACATAATAACCTGAGGTTCTGGACCTAGGTAGACTAGAGAAGGGAGGCTGACACTATTTACAGAAATAAGGAAAACTTAGGGGGAAGATGAGCAATGAGGTAAGTGTGGTTGTTAAGGAACTTGGGGAGCTTAAAGAAGAGCTAAATGAGAGATTTGCCAATAGTTAATTTAGAGAATATAGTTTAGACAATGATAACAATAATGATGATAATAATAACCAACACTGATCATGCCAGGCCCAGTCCTAAATACTTGACATGTCTACACTCACTTAATTTTCCCAGCAAATCTGTAAGTACAAATATTGCCCTCATTTTCCAGGTGGGAAAACCAAGAGATCAAATACTTTCCTGAGGCCACGCAACTGATAAACAGCAGAAGCTAGATACAAACTCAGGCAGTCTGACTCTGGTACTACAGACTGGTGAGCAGTGGGGACACAGTAGTTGCCTAGAAGTGAAAAACAAGGCCTTGCCTTAAAAGTACTGATTACAAAGGAAAATATATTTCACTCTGACAACAGAAATCTACAACATATACTCATCTCTGGGCTTCTAGATCCTTTAAGGACTGAACTTTTAGAACCTGACTTGGACAATAAAGCTTCACAAATCAAGCCCTCCATATTTTCAGATACTGTCTTATTTCAGACACATGTGACTGGTTACTACTGAACAAAATATCTGAAATCATTTCACTTCTGTGCAAACTGTCAGGGTCTAATTCACAAGCAGCCAAAATGGTTCAAAAATATACAGACATATCAACTGAAGGGTTTAAGATGGTCAAGATTCTTTTAACTTATAAAAGATTCAGCCACTAATTTCTACATGTTTAAATTCTTTTAAATATAGGATGCATTTTTATGTGACAGAAATATACTACAAATAAACTTCTGTGTCGAAATAGTTCTGTGCAGGGCACCTAGGTGGCTCAGTCAGCTGAGCGTCCAACTCTTGATTTCGGCTCAGGTGGTGATCCCATCCCAGGGTTGTGGGATTGAGCCTCACTTCGGGCTCCATGCTGAGTGTGGAGCCTGCTTAAGATTCTCTCCCAAATAAAAAAATAAATTAAAAAAATTTTTAAATAGTTCTATGCTTGGAAGTCATGTCACAGGGCCCTTGGCCTAATAAGGAGCCACTTTTGGTTCCTTATTTAGGGGTCTGAGAATTACTGCTACAGAGCCAGTCCAACCCAAGTCTCTGCAAGCTTTAGGTAGCTACCATTATTTTAAATAAATAATGGAGGACTGATTATAAAGAGGTAGAAGGGAAAGTTCTGGGATGGTGAAGCAATCTAGAATTTAACTGTGGGGTTAGCTGTGCTGCTATATAAACTCAAACTATTCACTTAGAATGGGTAAATTTTATAGTCTGTAAATTACACTCTGAGAAAGCTGTAATAGAAAGGAAGGGAGGGAGGAATATGTCAGGAGAGTAAAGAAAAAGGAACAGAAAAGCAAGCACAAATATAGTAAGGGGTGGCCACTGTTTTGTAAAAATTTGTTTTAGTGACATTGATATGCACATTGTGGTAAGTTTTTCTAATTGTGGAGTTGTTCATGATCCAAAACACTGGAAAGCTCCTGTTGCAGTGGAATTACATCTAGGAGAGTGCTGGGCAACCTTGATAGGCATCTGCTGGGGATCTCATTATAATGAGTGCAAGTTCTATTCACTAGGTCTGGGGAGAGGTGAGAACCTGCTTCTTAAATTTTTTAATGTTTATATTTATTATTGAGACAGAGAGAGACACAGAATAGGTGGGGGAGGGGCAGAGAGAAAGGGAGACACAGAATCTGAACCAGGCTCTAGGCTCTGAGCTGTCAGCAGAGAGCCCGACAAAGGGCTCAAATTCATCAACTGCAAGATCATGACCTGAGCCGAAGTAGGATGCTCAGCTGAATGAGCCACCCAGGTGCCCTGAGAATCTGCATTTTAAACAAGCTTTTGGATGATGCTGATGTTGCTAGTCTGTGAACTCCACAGACCCCACAGCAAGGAGCTGGGGTATAGACTGAAGTTGAGCTGGCAGGAATACAAACACTTAAGACTCCCATTGTTGAAGGATTCTTAGAAAACTCAAGTACAGTGTTTCCCAAACAGACATGATCATAAGAACCTTCTAGAAGTACTTACTGAAATATAAATTCCCATAATCAAGATAGTATGGTATTGGCATAAAAATAGACACACAGAGCAACAGGACACAATGGAGAGTCCAGAAATGTACCCACACATACATGAACAACTGGATATTCAACAAAGGCGGCAAGGTAATAAAATGGGGAAAGAATGACCTTTTCAAAAAATGGTACTGGGACAACTGGCTATCCATATGCCAAAAAAAATGAACCTCGATCCATACTCTGCATCATATATAAAAATTAATTCAAAATAGACCTATTAACTTTTAGCATAAAACATAGGAGAATATCTTCATGACCTTGGGGTAGGCAAGGAACACAAAAATCTCAAAAAGCTCATGCTATAAAAGAGAAAAATTGATAAAAGAGAGAAAATAAATCACACCATCAAAATTTAAGTCATCTGCTCTTTAAAAAGACACCATTAAGAAAATGAAAAGGCAAGTGAGACAGGAGAAAATATTCACAATACTGATGTCTGACAAAGAACTTGCATCCAGAATATAATAAAAGTTATAAAAGAAAAACACTTGAACCTAACATAAAAACTACTGACTGACCTCACCTGTGACAAAGATGTAAAGTTCTGAAATATAAGCAGATAAAAAAATTCTTACAGCTAAATAAGACAACTCATTTTAAAAAATGGGCAAAATACATGAACAGGTACTTCACGTGCCAAGAAACACCTGAAAAGATGCTCAGTATCTTTAATCATCAAGAAAATGCAAAGTGAAACCACAATGAGATACCATTATACAACCGCTAGAAAGGCAAACAATTTTTAACATCCCACCAAAAGGTGACCATACCAAGTGCTGGCAAGGATGCAAAAGCAACTAGATCTGTCTCCTACACTGCAGGTGAGAATGTAAACTGGTATAACCACTTGGGAAAAGAGTTTGGCAGTTCCTTTCCCAGTTAAAGCATACATTTATCATAATGCAGCAAGCAATCCCACTCCTAGGGATTTGCCCCAGAGAAATGCAAATGTATGTCTACAAAGCAGTTTTCCACGTGATTGTCCATAGGATCTACTAATCAAAACTGGAAAAAAACCCAACCATCTGAAAGAGAATGGCTAAAACTGCAAAAAACATTGCCGTATATTCTCAGTACTCCTTAGCAATAAAAGGAATGAATTACATACACACAACACATGAATCTCAAACATATGCCAAATGAAAGAAGTCAGAGAGAAAAGAGTACATTCTATATGATTCCATTTATAGGAAATGTTAAAAATGGCAGATGTAATCGACTGTAACAGAAAGCACATCAATAGTTGCCTGGGGCAGGGGCTGGGGACTGTCTGCAAGGTGTGGGAACTAACTAGTCTGCATTTTGATTGTGGCAGTGATTCATTTGTCAGAGCACATATACTGATGCACTTAAAATGGGTGTCTTTTCTTGTATGTAAATTATATACAAAACTATGTATGTACATAAATTATATATACACACAATAAACTTAATTCAAAATGTACAGATTCCCAAACTTCTTAGACCAGGTGAAATGGAGTCTCCTGGCAGATAATCTGAATTTCCAACAAGCATACCAGGTAGTTCTTAGGATCAGATAAGTGAGGAAAATACTATTATAGTCTACCTCACAGGAGCAGGAAAGAGGGACCTATTACATTGTGAAATGAAGTGGCTTTATGAAGGTTCCAAATAAAGAGCAAGTGCCCCTGTTCAAAGGAATGAGTATATATCATTATTTTACCTAACAGCAAAATGTAGCAGGAACAGGGCAGTACAGGAGGTGAGATGGGAGCAATGTCCATGACATGCCTGATGGCCCAAGCAGCATTTAGCAGGCCATAATAAAAAGCAGTAAATAAATTCTATTTAAGACAGTGAGAGCCTAGTTCACATTAATAAACCGTTTAAATATCATTCTGTATGCATCTCAACCTGCCTCTCAGATGTATCTGAGGTTTCTGAGAGCTTGAACAGAACCATTTCTCAGGGACTCTACCCTCCTGGCCTATGAGCTCTTGTCTCTTCTCTGAAGAAGCCAAGGTCTCTCTTTCCTCTAGGCCTGTGCATAAGCTGTAGCCCCTGCCTCAACGCCCCACCCCCGACCCTGACACACATACTCTGACTACTCTAGGAGGAGCAACTGCTTCCTCCAGGAAGCATTCCCTGCTCTACCCTGGTATCCCAGGAGGGAGCATTCTATCTGTCCCCACAACCCCCATCTGTCCTCATCACTGTAGTTGTGATACTCTAGCCCCATCATGTCTTTTTATCTTGTCTACCACTGTTTTCTCTGCTCCCACCTCAGAGCTCAGCCTAGAGTAGGCCCTCAGCAAGAATTTGCTGTCTGAATACCTCATATATCATTCTATCCACCTACCTGTGAGACTCTGAAGTCTGGCATCTCCTCTATCAGCCTCTACTTATTGAATTCTTTTCCTCGGGGGAAACAAATATCTATACCTGTCTTATTCAGGTCTAAAAGCAAAGGACTTCTAGAGCTCCACGGGGAGTGGAAGGATATAGGGGCTAAGCTGGCCTCAGACAAGTGCAGGTAGACAGAGATAGTGACACCTGAAAACCCAGACAGGTTTGACTGGGGTCTCCTAGGAAAAGCAGCATCAAACCAGTTGAGCCAACAGATCTGTGTCACAGCCACTGGGATAACTTGACTGTCAGTGTTGACAAACCTGGTCCTCATCTGGACATAGAGAACTGACTGGTAAGTTGCAGCTCTTTTCTTATCGACCCTGATGGCATCAAATGTAGGAGAGCTACAAAGTCCTTCTCAAACTTGATTTTGCATCAGAATCACCTAGAAGGGTTGTAAAAGCACAAGTGCCAGGCTAGACAGCACCAGATCCTGATCCAATAGGGCTGGGGTAGAGCCCATGAATTTACATTTCTGATAGGGTTCCAGGTGACAATCATGATGCCAGTCCATGAATCACACTTTGAGAAGCCCAGGCTTAAATAACAAAGACATCTGGGATCTCATTCATCAAGAGGTATTCAGGAAGGCTCTTTGGGTTCCTTCAATGGTTGGAAGATAAAGGACTCAAGATCTGTTTGCTTTTCTACTCAGCCACCCTTCAATGAGTCTCCTCTCACGATCAAGAAATGGCTGCCACAGCTCCAATATCACATTCTCACAGGAGAGCAGGTGAAGTGGGATGAAGAGAGTAGGAGCCAAAACAGGAAGGAGGGAGCTCACTCCTCATGCTCATTTCTCTTTGATCCCAGAAAGACCTCTAGTAATTTTCCTCTGAAGTTTTCTTGGCAGGTACTAGGTCAAATGGCTGCAAGGGTACCAGGAGAGTCACTAAATGGCAAAAGGAGAATGAATCACCAAGAATCACTTAGGCCTGGGGCGCCTGGGTGGCTCAGTTGGTTGAGCAGCTGACTCCCGATTTTGGCTTAGGTCATGATCTCACAATTTGTGAGATGGAACCCCGTGTTGGGCTCTATGCTAACAGCTTGGAGCCTGCTTGGAATTCTGTCTCTTCTCCCCTCTCTATGCCTCCCCTGCTTGCTCACACGCACAATCTCTCTCAAAATAAAAAAAAATTAAGAAAAATAAATTTAAAGTAATTAATAATTAAAAGGAATGACTTCGGCTTTAAATTATCTTAGCTTGGCCCCACTGCTAGCTACCCCAATACCTGAGCTCTATAAAAAGGAAAGGATGGCTGTGGGTAAGCAGTCAATAGCTTGCCCCACCACTCATGCTTCTGTGCGGCTGCCCACTGCCAGCCAGTAAGAGAGTGTCCCTAAACAATGCCTTCACCAGCATGCTGCTAAAAACCAACTGGCAGCATGCAGTAGCTGTTTAACAAACCTAAACAGCTCTCGGCCTCCTTTCTCCTTGTAAAATGAGGTTAGTTCTCCCTTTGTCAAAGGATGGAGGGGAGAACTAAATAAAAAAAGTCGGTCCACTTTTTATCTTTACCAGAATGAGCTCTGGAAAGCCATGGATTGTGTTGACTCTATCATGTATCACAGGTTAGCACATGTCAGCCACTCAATAAACACTTCTGGAGTGGACCAAGAGCTTCATTTAAGTACCTGTCCTTAGACTTTGTGAAGGTTGTTAACAGAAAAGGCCTTCTGGATATTTTCACATTAAAGGAGACGCTACTTACATAGAAGCTAGAAGGAAATGAGGACTAACACAAATGACAAGTAGAAAAGGTTAGCTGCTGTGAAAACAGAATAAAGAGTTTTACAGGGTTGTGATTCAGGAAGCCTCACGTTTAGATGTTTATACAGGCCGTTCAACAGACACTGCCATGGAGGAGTGGGGGTAGAGGTCAGCAACCTCACCCACACTACACATGGTAAGGGTGACAGCCAGGCTCCAGCTCTCCTGCTAAACTTGACTGAATGGCAGTGGCTGCCTGGAGCATGGTGTAAGAAGGATGATGAGGCCACTTCCAGGTGATGACTTGAGTTTAGCATGGGGTGGATGGGATAAAGGAGGGTCAGTCTGTGTGACATACTTTTGTGAGGGATGTTTAATTGACCAAAAGAAATTGACTGGCCTGGTCTCCTGTGCTTATCTGAAGGTGCCACAGAGCAAACTCACCATTCTTTCCCAGGCCTAGAAAGACTATTCAACAGGTCTAACCCATGAAAGGTAGCATGCTGTGTGCTTTAGTTGTACATTTTTCTTTCTTTCTTTTAATTTTTTAATGTTTTTATTTATTTTTGAGAGAGAGACAGACAGACAGACAGCGTGAGCAGGGGAGGGTCAGAGAAAGAGGGAGATGCAGAATCCAAAGACAGGCTCCAGGCTCTGAGCTAGCTGTTAGCACAGAGCCCAATTCAGGGCTTGAACCCACAAACGTGAGATCATACCTGAGCCAAAGTCGGACGCTTAACCAACTGAGCCACCCAGGTGCCCCAAGTTGTACATTTTTCTAATTCTTAACACAATTTTAAGAAGTAATCCCATTTTACTGATGGGAAAGTGAGGTTCTACAAGATTTTTTCCCAAGACAGCACTGACTTAAAGGACTGAGGCTGTATCTAAAGATGCCTCTGGGAGACACTCTAATGCCCAGCCCCTAGCCCTAACCTCCTGTGGGTCAAAAGGATTTAGCGTGCACCAGACTGCAGCTGACTCTGATCATCTAGAACCAGGTCACAAGTGTTTCTCTCAGGCTAAAACAGATACAGGACTCTACCATCAGAATGCTCACAATTTTCTATTTTAAGAATTAAACCAAAACCCAAAATTCCTCCCCAAACAGAAGCTTATTCTATTCCTCTCAGCCAAAGTACTCTAGAATACAAGGAAAGGCAGGACAGATCTTGTTCTAAGGGTACACCATGCTTCTCTCACGTGGCTCAGAAAATTCCACAGAAACGGCCTGCTGGTACTCGTTTTATTGGCAGCAATATGGAAATGGAATAGAATAAGAGATATTATATATAGATCCTGCCTGGGAATGAACACTACTGATGTCTTTTTAACACCAAAAACGATTAGGAGATTCATTAACTAGGATCATGACTACCCTTTTTGGTCAAGGTTATTTGTTTTGACAAAGATTGTTTGCCTTGATTACAGCTACCAGTGGCCAACAGTAAATGATAAAATGTTTTAATTTGCCCACAATAAATGATAATATCTACCATTCCCAGGAAAAACCTAACCTTCACCAAATCTTTCCTCTGTGGATGATTTTTTTTTAGGTTGATTTATTTACTTTTGAGAGAGAGTGAGAGAGAGAACAAGTGGAGGAAGGTCAGAGAGAAGGAGAATCTCAAGCAGGCTCCACAGTATCAGAGTAGAACCCAGTGTAGCGCTCAAACTCACTAACTGTGATATCGTGACCTGAGCTGAGATTAAGAGTTGAATGTTTAACCGACAGCACCACCCAGGCGCCCCTCCTATGCTGATGTTTAAATTGATACCACGTTTTATGAAAAGTATTTAATAAAATTTATAGATTCAAAGAAACAAAGTAGAACGTGGATGCCTCTCAGCCTCTGCTTCCCCAACATTAACCACCAAGCTCTAGGCACAACTGTAGCACCAACAGGGCTTGAATTCCACTCATGAGACTCTGGTTTATTTCTTATAGAATTTAACCTGGTGCCTTGTATATAGCAGGGACACAATAAAACACGGCCACTTAATACCAGCTAATATTTATTGATCTCTTACTCTTGGCTAGGCACTGTATTAAGTGCTTTGCACATGTTACCTTATTTGAATCTCATAACAACCTCATGCAGACAGATTTATTAACCTTCCCTTTCACAGAGGAGGAGAGGAGTCTTCCAAAAAGGTGAAGAGCTCAAGGTCACATAGGTAATAAAAGGAGCAGAACCAGGATTCAATCCCAGGTCATCTGGCTACAAAAGCAAGAAAAACACTATACTAACTGAATAAAACTATTTATGCCCAAGTGTACCAATCTTTTGTCACTGCCAATAACAGTGATGGGCATGGTAGAGACAGATATTTGCAGATTCTGAAGCTGCTCTATGATTAATGACTATTAAATATTGTTTCTGTTAGAGAAGCAAGTTACTGAATTTACACTAGAAATTGTGCATTTGATTTCTGTTCTGGAACTTACACAGGATCAGGGATCAATCCCAGGGCAGCTTCCAGTCCAGGGGCTCTCACAGGCTGAGCTCTCAAGGTCCCAGCAGCCCAGCCAGTGAAAAGAAAGCCAGCTTCAGAGTACAGAATGAAGGCAGGTGGCTTAACAAGGCATTCCAGGACGCAGCAGAGGCTCTTTGTTCATCCTTGCTGTTTGTGGATGAATTCCTGCAGCTGTGCCCCATTCACTTTGAAAGCTGTTTAAGGAATATTTATAACTAACCTGCCAGTATCACAAGAGTTAACAAAAAAAAAAAAAAACCCATGAACAATAGGCAAATGACAAGAATGCAACATGGAGGAAAAGTTGGGTGAGTGACTTACAGTACAGTTTAGGGGAGGAAAAAAATCACTGTTTGGGTGCCTGGGTAGCTCAGTTGGTTAAGCATAAATTGGCTCAGGTCATGATCTTGCAGTTCGTGAGTTGGAGCCCCACAAAGGTTGAGCCCCATTTCCCTCTGTCTCTCTCTCCCCTCTCTCTCTGCCCCTCACTCACTT
Source organism: Suricata suricatta (assembly GCF_006229205.1). Taxonomy (NCBI): domain Eukaryota; kingdom Metazoa; phylum Chordata; class Mammalia; order Carnivora; family Herpestidae; genus Suricata; species Suricata suricatta. Next base: position 15,068,512 of record NC_043717.1, read on the forward strand.
GCCCCTTCCTTCTATATAAAAAAAAAAAAGTCAAAAATCACTGTTAACAAGGATGCAACACAACTCGCCCCAAATCTGTAGAGACAGAGTAGATTAGTGACTGGGTTGCCTAGGGCTGGGTGTTGGGAAGAAAGGGGGAGTGACTGCTAAAGTATGAGGTTTCATTTTGGAGTGATGAAAATGTTCTAAAATTGACTGTGATATTGGTTGTACATTGCACAACTCTGTGAATATGCTAAAAATCATTGAACTATATACACTCTGAATGGGTAAACTGTATAGTATATAAAAAAAAGAAAGTGAAGAGTGCTGGCTAATAATCAGAAGACTACAGAAGACTAAAACCATCCCCAAAGCAAAAAATATTCAAACCACAACTACATGGCAAGAATGAGCAATAATCAGAGCGCCCTGGTATGAATGAATGGCATATACAGTTGACCCTTGAACAACACAGGTTTGAACTATGCAGGTGTACTCACATGAGAATTTTGGTCAATAAATAAAGTACACTAAAGAGTAAACGTATTTTCTTTTCATGATTTTCTTAATTACTCTTTTCTCTAGCTTACCTTATTGTAAGAATATAGTACATTAATACTTATAACACAAAATATGTGTTAATTAACTGTGTATGTTATTGGTAAGGCTGCAGGTCAGCAGTAGGCTATTAGTTAAATTTGGGTGGAATCAAAGTTATATGCAGATTTGCAACAGCACAGGGAATTGGTACTCCTAATCCCCAAGTTGTTCAGGGGTTGACTGTAATAACAAAAGGATATGATTTTATTAATTTCTGCAAAGCAGAACAATCTGAAATCTAAAAATCAATACTGAGGGTATTTATTGTAAACAATATGTTTGATGTTTAGAAACCAAATTGTTTCATAATTTGGAATCAGAACCAGAAAACGAAAAGAACCAGTTCTGAGCCAAGGAAGGATATCTGACAAAGCAAACATAGGAGGTGTGATAAAAAAGAAAGAAGCCAAGGCTTCCAGAGCATTTCTAAGGTGTCTGACCCATTTGTGAGGTTATTCATCATAAAACAAAGCCTCATAAGTAGCTGAAAATATGTCAGGTAGCAGGGGAGCCTTTCTGAATTTCAGTCTTAAAGCCTCATAGTGAGCAGAGTATTCTTGTTAAAGACTGCACAGCATACCAAGGATTTGGTACAAATATCTTTTTTTTTTAAAGTAACCTCTACCCTCACTGTGGGGCTTAAACTCATGACCATGAGGAACAAGAGATGCATGCTCCACCAACTGATCCAGCCAGACAACCTGCAAAAAATAAATCTTTTTTTAAGTCTAATACTCATCCTGAAAGCTTCCTTCCTTCCACCTAACCTGCCTTCAAGATTCTGTCTCTGTCTCCAACTCTGGTTCCAAAGCGGCTATAAAAATCAGTGACAAGGGGCACCTAGGTAGCTCAATACATTAAAAAACTGATTCTTGGTTTGGTTCAGGTCATAATCTCAAGTTTGTGAGACTGAGCCCTATGCTGGGCTCTGCACTGACAGTGCTGAGCCTGCTTGGGATTCTCTTTCTCTCTTTTCTCTCAATAAAAAATAACACATTTTTCAGCTAATATCATCCTCAATGGGGAAAAACGGAGAGTTTACTCCCTGAGATCAGGAACATGACAGGGATGTCCACTCCCACCACTGTTGTTTAACATAGTGCTGGAAGTCCTAGCATCAGCAATCAGACAACAAAAGGAAATAAAACGCATCAGAATTGGCAAAAATGAAGTCAAAGGTTCACTTTTTGCAGATGACATGATACTCTACATGGAAAACCCAACAGACTCCACCAGAAGCCTACCAGAACTGATATACAGGAATTCAGCAAAGTTGCAGTGTACAAAATCAATGAACAGAAATCAGTTGTATTTTCTTTTATTTTTATATAGTTTATTATCAAATTGGTTTCCATACAATACCCAGTGCTCTTCCCCACAAGTGCCCTCCTCCATCACCACCACCTCTTTTCCCCCCTCCCCCTTCCCCTTCAACCCTCAGTTCATTTTCAGTTTTCAACAGTCTCTCAAGTTCTGCGTCCTTCACTCTCTCTCCCCAACTCTCTTTCCCTCTTCCCCTCCCCCAGTCCTCCGTTACGTTTCTCCTGTTCTCCTATTAGACCTATGAGTGTGAACATATGGTATCTGTCCTTCTCTGCCTGACTTATTTCACTTAGCATGACACCCTCGAGGTCCATCCACT
>NC_043717.1:15070835-15091313 GCF_006229205.1 Suricata suricatta
CGTCTCTCCACACCCTCGCCAGCATCTGTAGTCTCATGATTTGTTCATTTTAGCCACTCTGACTGGCGTGAGATGGTATCTCAGTGTGGTTTTGATTTGTGTTTCCCTGATGATGAGTGATGTTGAGCATCGTTTCATGTGCCTGTAGGCCATCTGGATGCCCTCTTTGGAGAAGTGTCTGTTCATGTCTTCTGCCCATTTCTTCACTGGGTTATTTGTTTTTTGGGTGTGGAGTTTGGTGAGTTCCTTGTAGATTTTTGGATACTAGCCGTTTATCTGATATGTCATTTGCCACTATCTTTTCCCATTCCATTGGTTGCCTATTAGTTTTCTTGATTGTTTCCTTCGCAGTGCAGAAGCTTTTTATCTTGATGAGGTCCCAAGAGTTCTGTTTTGCTTTCATTTCCCTTGCCTTTGGGGATGTCTCGAGTAGGGAATTTCTGCAGTGGAGGTCGAGGAGGTTGTTTCCTACTTTCTCCTCGAGGGTTTTGATGGTTTCCTGTCTCACATTCAGGTCCTTCAGCCATTTTGATCAGTTTCGTTTTTATACACCAATAATGAAGCAACAGAATGAGAAACCAAGAAACTGATCCCATTTACAACTGCACCCAAAACCATAAAATACCTAAGAATAAACCTAACCAAAGATATAAAAGATACATATGATGAGAACTATAGAAAATTTATGAAGGAAACTGAAGAAGACACAAAGAAATGGAAAAACATTCCATGCTCATGAATCAGAAGAATAAATATTGTTAAAATGTCATTACTACCCAAAGCAATCTACACATTCAACGCAATCCCAATCAAAATTGCACCAACATTCTTCCTAAAGCTAGAACAAACTATCCTAAAATTTGTAGGGAACCACAAAAGACCCCAAATAGCCAATGTAATATTGAAGAAAAAAAACAAAATGGGAGGCACCACAATCCCAGATTTAGCCTCTACTACAAAGCTGTCATCATCAAGACAGTATGGTATTGACACAAGAACAGACACATAGACCAATGGAATAGAATAGAGAACTCAGAATTGGACCCACAGAAATATGGCCAATTAATCTTTGACAAAGCAGGAAAGAGTATCCAATGGAAAAAAGACAGCCTCTTTAACAGATGGTGCTGGGAGAACTGGACAGCAACATGCAGAAGAATGGAACTAGACCATTCTCTTACACCATACACAAAAATAAACTCAAAATGGATGAAGGACCTGAATGTGAGACAGGAAACCATCAAAACCCTAGAGGAGAAAGCAGGAACCAACCTCGTCAACCTCAGTGGCAGCAGTTTCTTACTTGACACATCCCCAAAGGCAAGGGAATCAAGAGCAGAAGTGAACTACTGAGACCTCAACAAGATAAAAAGCTTTTGCACGGCAAAGGAAACAATCAAGAAAACTAATAGGCAACCAATGGAATGGGAAAAAATAGTTGCAAATGACATATCTGATAAAGGGCTAGTATCCAAAATCTACAAGGAACTCACCAAACTCCACACCCAAAAAAACAAACAATCCAGTGAAGAGATGGGCAGAAGACATGAACAGGCACTTCTCCAGAGAGGACATGCAGATGGTCAGCAGACACATGAAACGATGCTCAGCATCACTCATCATCAGGGAACCAGGAATCAAAACCACACTGAGATACCATCTCACTCTGGTCAGAGTGGCTAAAATGAACATATTAGGAGACTATAGATGCTGGCAAGGATGTGGAGAAACGGGCACCCTCCTACACTGCTGGTGGGAATGTAAACTGCTGCAGCCGCTCTGGAAAACAGTTTGGAAGTTCCTCAAAAAATTAATAATAGGGGCACCTGGGTGGTTCAGTTGGTTAGGCGTCTGACTTTGGCTCAGGTCATGATCTCATGGTTCATGGGTTCAAGCCCCACATCAGGCTATATCCTGATAGCTCAGAGCCTGGAGCCTGCTTCGGATTCTGTGTCTCCCTCTCTCTCTGCTCCTCCTCCACTTACTCTCTGTCTCAGTCACTCTCTCTCAAAAATAAACATTAAAAACTTAAAAAAAAATTAATAATAGAACTCCCCTATGACCCAGCACCCTCCTACACTGTTGGTGGGAATGTAAACTGGGGCAGCCGCTCTGGAAAACAGTGTGGAGGTTCCTCAAAAATTTAACAACAGAACTCCCCTTTGACCCAGGAATAGCACTGCTAAGGAATTTACCTGAGGGATATCGGAGTGCTGATGCACAGGGCCACATGTACCCCAATGTTCACAGCTGCACTTTCAACAATAGCCAAATCGTAGAAAGCGCCTAAATGTCCATCAACTGATGAATGGATCAAGAAGATGTGGTTTATTTATACGATGGAATACTACATGGCAATGAGAAAGAATGAAATCTGGCCATTTGTGGCAACGTGGATGGAACTTGATTGTGTTATGCTAAGTGAAAGTTAAGTCAGGCAGAGAAAGACAGATACCATATGTTTTCACTCATATGTGGAACTGGAGAAACTTAACAGAGGACCATAGGGGAGGGGAAGGGGAAAAATAGTTAAGGAGAGAGAGGGAGGCAAACCATAAGAGACTCTTAAATATTGAGAAGAAACAGGGTGGATGGGAGTGGGGGAGAGGGGAAAATGGGTGATGGGCATGGAGGAGGGCACTTGTTGGGATGAGCACTGGGTGTTATATGTAAACCAACTTGACAATGAACTATAAAAGAAAAAAAACACACACAAAATTACACATTTTTTTAAATACAAAAAATCAGTGACAAGAAAGGATGATTGTACAACCTTGTGAATCACTGAACTGTATACTTTATAAGGGTGACATTTTTGTTATATAAATTATATCATAATAATAATTTTTAGACTATTTCCAAAAATCATAGTCAAACATAGAACTACCATATGATCCAGCAATTCCACTTCCGGGTATGTATCCCAAAGATCTCAAAGTAGGGGCTCAAACAGATAGTTATACACCCACATTCACAGAAGCACTATTCACAAGAGCCAAAAGGTAGAAGCAACCCAAGAGTCCATCGACAGATGGACAATGGAATATTACTCAGCCTTAAAAAGAAATGAAATTCTCATATATGCCACAACATGGATGAAAACCCTGAGGACATTATACTAAGTGAAATAAGCCAGTGACAAAAGGATAAATACTGTATAATTCCACTTATATGAGGTACCAAGAACAGATAAATACACAGAATCAGAAAATAGAATATTGGTTACCAGGGATTAGGGGAAAATATAATGGGTATAGTTTTTGTTTGGGATTATGTAAGGTTCGGGGAAAAAGATAGTGGTGACGGTCACACAACACTGTGAATGCACTTAATGACACTAAATTGTACATTTTAATCTTGGGGTCATTTCAGCCCCATGTATAGATTACTTTAAAAAAAACTTAAAAAATTAAAATTAAAATAGTAAAGCTTATGTTATATAATATCTTACCACTATAAAAAACTCAGGGCTCTCTCACCTAAGAATCCACACTTGATAGCTGCTTCAGGGTAATACGGCAGGACAAAAAACACTCCAGAAAGTGAATACCCTTTTTGTATTACAAATTTGAGGTCAAAATATTTTACATGCATTAGTCAAGTTTCAGTTGATTTGGCAGTTACATGCAATGCTTATATATCCAACTTGGGTCATTTGGAAGAAGGATCAAAACCATAAAAACATGGATAAACATCTATGTTTTGTTGGGGCCCAGTAGGCAAAAAAACTTCCTGCATAGAGACCTTGACGGCACTGCCTCCGGGACACAGGAGAATCTATATAAGTGACCATGAAGGCTCTGCCTCTGGGGCGCAGGAGGACTATTTGGGACGTTGGGGAACAAGTCGAAGACTGTGAAACAACATTTGGCCTCCTGGGCTGCACATGTGGCTTCTGTTTATCCTGTCTATGATTTTCTCGTTGCTTTGCAAAAAGGCATATACCTTTAAGTTTTGAATCAACTTGGGTCAGTTAGTGACGCCAGCTTTCCCTTACATTATTTTTGTTCCCAGCTCATTGCCTGCTGTTGGGGGCAAACACAATCCTCTGTCTAAAATTAACTCCTTGAATGATAAGTGTCTTGCCCAGACATAGCTGCTAAAGGGCCTTGAAGAAAAGAAAATTCTTTGGGCTTATCTTATGCATAAAGACAGACTCCCTCATTCCTGTTTTTTGACTTCTGTTCTCACAGCTGTTCTCTCTTCCGTGATAAAAATGATCCTTCCCAGAACATGTTTTTACTCTTTCAAGGACCATAAACTAGGTAATCATTAAAGAAAAAATGTAATCACCTATGGTATATAAGACACTGACTATCTTAGTAAAGTGTGGTATTACCACCATTCACGTTGTCTGTCTTCTTTCTTATAGATATTGCACCGATTACCAACCCTCTACTCAGAGACCCTTCAAAGGTTTAAGGAACTGGGCCCCACATCTCTTTAGGAGACTGGGAAGTTTTGTCAAAATGATGCTGTGTGGTTGTTCTGCCTGTCCACAAAGGACACAGCAAGAGGAGAGGCATTTAGAAGAGAGATGCTTTTATGAACATAAAGGACTTCTTGACCTAGGAGCTAAAGGGTGCCCCTCCAGCCTCAAAGAATGCAGAGCAAGGACCCACTGTCTGTCCTGGAAAAATTAACATGCACCTGCTTTCAGAGGGCAGCACCCCACATTCTCTCTCAAGATGCCCTCCAGCCATGGAGTCCACAGAGTAGAACTCCAAAAAGCCAGGAATACAGACACATGACTTCTCCGCAACCTGAATACACCAAGTAGAGAAAAGAGGACATCCAGGAAGTCACTGGAACTCCAGAAACATAGACAACCCTCCTGGTGTATGTGTCAGCCACACCACCCAAGGCCCAGGCATGCCTCCATTCTAGCACAGCTGGCTTGCTTTCAGATCAGCCTGTGAATCACTTGTGTACTTCTTCAAATCACTAAAGCTGTAACATTGTCAGTACATCTAAATAGGGACCAATAACCCCAGCATAAGCCCAACCCAGTAACTCTTACCCTGAGCTAGTATTTTTCTCAAAAGACCAACTCCTTAATGATCTAAATACTGACCAGGTCTTGTCAAACAGAGAGGTTTTTCTCTTGATGGCCAAAGAAGTTCTCTGCCACATGGATGGCAAGGTTTCTCTCACATAAGCCACACCCCAGAGGGTCAAAGTAATGCCAAGTTGCAGGAATGCTGCCAACACCTCAGTGGCCTGGAAAGACAAAATTGAGGCCCTGAAACGTACAGCCCTCATGAAACCAGACGTGTGCCCAGCAAAGTAAACTAGGGAACAAACTAGAACACAGAAAGTGGTTACTCACATCAGGATGTTCCCAAAGGAAGCAACAATCCTGTCTGCCTTTTGTCTGATACTAATTCCTCCTTCCAGGTTTATCTCCCTAGTGCCAAGACATTTGTGCCCACCACTCAGTGTTTGGGAGCATTAGAAATTCTTTTCTACTCTGGATTCACTTTCCTCATAAATTCCAGCCTCAAGTCTTGAAAGTGGGTTAAAGTCTACATACACTACACTCCTTGAGATCAAGAAACCCCACTCACCTTCTAGTCCATCCTTCCACAAGCCAGAAGCTGCAGGGTGTTGCTATACTGGAGCAGAATCTAGGGAAAAGGAAAACTTCAGACGCTATAAAAGGTCCAAGGTCAGACCTTTGACCAGAAGCCTGCCTGCCAGAACTGTACTCCCCTCTCCTTTACATGGTGAAGTCATGTCCAACCAACACCCTTAGGAGGTGAGGCCCATATCCCCTCCTAGGGCATTACTCAATTGCCGATTAACTACCTTGGGAAAGAGGATAGCATGCAAAAGCTAGAAACGAGGTTCTTTGCTCTGGTCCTATTTTTATTTGGGAGAAACCCTACTTCAAGCCAGAGATGGGACTATAAGCACAGGCTGTCATTTATACTTTTAGCTCTGCTTGCTTCTGTTAAAAAATGCCCTCTGTCATTTATCATCCAATGAGGATTTATTGAACCAGCTACTACTTGCCTCATGAAGGATGTAGTTTGGCCAAGACAGAAGCACATAAACAAATATCTGTAGTACTAATAAGTTGCAAGAAAGCTTTATCAGAGCAAAGGAGGAAACACTGCCTGGGGGTGGTAGCTGTGGACATACCCCACATTCCCACCAGAATGGCTAAAATTAAAAAGACTGACAATACCAAGTGCTGACAAAGATGTGGAGGAACTAAAACTCTGTTTTACTGATGGGAATGTAAAACGGTACAGCCATGTACCGTTCTACCACGTAGGCAGAATATTGCCCTCCCCCTCATCCCTGGAATCTGTGAAAAATGTTGCCTTACATAACAGAAAGGCCTTTGCAGAAGTGCTTAGGTTAAGGCTCTTGAGATGGGAAGAGTATCCAGATCTTCCAGGTGGCCCAATGCAATCACAAGGGAGGCAAGAAAGTGAAGGTGAGGGAGAGGAAATGTGACAATGGAACCAGAAACTGGAGAGAGATATTGGAGGATGCTATGCTGCTGGCCCTTATGACAGAGGAAGGAGTCAAACCAAAGAATGCAAACAGCTTCTAGAAGCTGGAGAAGGCAAGGAAATGGGTTCTTGCCCTGCAGCCTCCAGAAAGGTTCTACTGACACATATTATAGGATTTTTGACTTCCAGAATTATAACATGTTTCTACAAGCCATTCCACTGGTGGTTACAACCACAAGAGGAAACTACTCCCAACTGTTTGGAGGACAATTTGGCACTGTCTGCTCAAGCTGAACATATGCCTACCTTATGACCCAGTAACTCCACTCCTAGGTATGTAAGCAATAGAAATGCATTTGTACAGGCACAAAGAGATGTGTACAGGTAGGTTCATAGTGGTTTTAGTCAAAAGAATAAAAACCTGGAAATAGCCCAACTGTCCATTAACAAGAGAAAGGATAAAAAAAACAAACCATAGGACAGTCACACTACAGAATACTACTCAGAAATAAAAAGAAATGAACTGCTGATATCTACAACATGGGTGAATCTTATAGACATAATGCTGAGTGAAAAAAAAACAGACACAAAAAAGTATATACTTGATGAAAAGGTCATGGAGATGGGTGGCAGTGATGGTTGCACAACAATGTGAATATCCTTAACACCAATGAGCTTAAAAACTGCTAAAATATAGCATTATCAACAACAGCCAAATCATGGAAAGAGTCCAAATGTCCACTGACTGATGAATGGATAAAGAAGATATGGTATGTGTGTATACACATATACATATATACAATGGAATTCCACTTAGCAATGAAAAAGAATGAAATCTTGCCATTTGCAACAAAAATCTGGATGGAACTGGAGGGTATTATGCTAAGCAAAATAAGTCAGTCAGAGAAAGACAGAAATCATATGCTTTGACTCATAGGTGGAATTTGAGAAACTTAACGGATGACCATAAGAAAAGGGAAGGAAAAATGAGATAAAAACGGAGAGGGAGGCAAACCATAACAGACTTTCAAGTATACAGAATAAACTGAGGGTTGCTGGAGGGGAAGTGGGGGGGGTGGGTTAAATGGGTGATGGGCATTAAGGAGGCACTTGCTGGGATGAGCACAGGATGTCATGTGTAAGAGATGAATCACTGGGTTCTACTCCTAAAGCCAAGACTACACTACACTGTATGTTAACTAACTTAAATCTAAATTTAAAAAAAAAACCTTGGGGCACTTGGGTGGCTCAGTCAGTTGAGTGCCAACTTTGGTTCAGGTCATGATCTTGTGGTTTGTGAGTTTGAGCCCTGCATCGGGCTCTCTGCTGACAGCTCAGAGCCTAGAAGCTGCTTCACATTCTGTGTCTCCCTCTCTCTCTGCCCCTCCCCGCCTCAAAAATAAACACTTAAAAAAACCTTTAAAAATATTAAATTAAAAAACTGCTAAAATAGTGAGTTTTATGTTATGTGTATTTTGCCACAATAAAAATGGACACGCTATGTGAATCCATTTTAATAAAGTTCAAAAACATGCAAAAACTAAACTATAGTGAAAAGAAGTAAGAACAATGGTTACCGTTGTGGGGGCTAATGTCTAGGAAGAGGCAGGAAGAAGCTTTCTGGGTGCTGGAAATATTTTTTGATTTGGGTGTTGGTTACATAGGTGTATAATAAGCAAGCATTCATCACATTGTATGCTTAAGATCTGTGTATTTTTGTTTCCAAATGCCAGTCCCGTTTATTTGCATGATTTGATTTACCTGCATTAGCATGATCGGCAATGGAATGTGTAGTCAGGGAAGGCTTCAGGGAAGAGGTGAAATGTGGGCCAAGTACTGAAGGATGAACATGGCAGATACAAAAAGGAAGGGAATTCTGGGCACTGGGAAGAGCATGCCCATGGACAGTGAGGTCCAAGTGGGTGTAGAGTGTGCTGGATACTACAAGCTGCAGGTGGTCACTGGCCAGAGAGAGGGGGCTTGAAGGGTAACTGGGAGCCCCATCTTAACATGCCTGGGAAACCCTATCAGCAGTTTAGACTGTACACATGCTAGGCAGATGTCACAGGAGGTTAAGTAAGAGAGTGACAAGATGGATCCATGACAAGAGGATGACCTGAACAGAGGGACAGAGACTCCCCTAAGGCTTTTGTAATAATGGTCAGGCCCTAGATGACAGGTTTGACCCAGGCAATAGGGATGGGGTCACAAGAGATGAAACAGGCCTAACTCCCTACTTGGCTGTAATGGGGGAGGGAAAGAAGGCTGGTAAGTCTGTTGGCTCCATGCCTATTTGACTGCTGATCCTCATAATGCAAGGGTGAAGACCAAACTACCCTTCACCCTCCCTCCTGAGCCAGCAATGGAGGATCACAGTAGCTCAAGAGTTGGAAAGCACCAGTCAGATTTCCTAATATACCATCTCACAGACAAGCAACTGAGGTCTTCTCATGGGCCAACATCTGAGGCCACAGTTTGTAAAGAACAAGCTGGAATGAGAGAGCTGAGGCTTATCTACTTTGGTGAGTATTTCCTAGAGAAGAGGGAATGTGACTCATTCAGCTATGGTACCCAATGACCCCAAATGCCTTCACCAACCTTACCTTCCACCACAGAGTTCTCTGGTCTAGGCTTAAGGTCTCAGTCTCTGCCAATCTCTCACTAGAAAAGTTCTCCCCACAACCCAACCAAATCCTGTACAGCTAATGGTTTCATCAAATGGTTTGGTAATGGCCTTGTTAGTCAATCTGATTTATCCTCCAACCAAGTTGTACAACCAAACCTGAGGCAGGGACAGAGTGGAGTTGGCTGACCATGGGCACCCCAGGGCCACCAAGAGCCAGACAAAAGTCCTGACTAGTAGATTCCATCAAGGACCTACAGACCTGATATGAACCACATTAGTAACTGCTGGGTTCTGTTCTTGATGGCCTGTGCACATCTGAGAGTGGTACAATGACAAGGACCAAATATCAGAACTTGTAGAGGAGAAACCAAGAATAGATGGGTTTGAAGTCACTTGTTTGAGGCCTGAAACATTCCTAATTTCTGATGCTAATCTGGCAAAGTTAGTCAACATTTAGTTAACGGCACAGTCCAGTTCAAGAGTCACTACCATGTGTGTCTATTTAAATTTAAATTAACAGGGCGCCTGGGTGGCTCAGTAGGTTGAATGTCTGACTCTTCATTTTGGCTCAGGTCATGATGTCAAGGATCAGGAGATGGGCCCCGCACTGGGCTCTGCACAGTGCAGAGCCTGCTTGGAATTCTCTCTCTCCTCTCTTTCTGTCCCTCCTCTGCTCATGTTCCTCTCTCTCTCACTCTCTCAAAATAAATAAAAAACTTAAGAAATGTATTAAATTATCTAAAATCAAATACAATTAAAACCTCAGTTCCTCAGTGCTCCATATTCACATGGTGATAGGCGGCTACCGTATGGGACAGACATAAAACATTTCCATCCTCGCTGAAACTTCTATTAACAGCGCTGGTCCTCATGCCTGGTATCTCCTGCTTGAATTGGTCTGATTATAAGAGGCATTCACTCTGAAATCACCTTTACACACCAAAGTGGAAAGAATCCTTTTAATTTTTAACCAATGAAGATGAAATTAGGTACCAAAAAAGACATTCAGCATTCCTTATTAGAAAGGCACCAACTCTTTTTAGGTCCCTCAGTCAAAATTGAGAGGAAGTAAAAAAGAGCTAAGAGAAATGAAAGCTAACGGGATAGAGTGAAACAGTCCACATTCTGCTCTCTTGACTGTTCTATACAAAGAGCTAATCTCATCCCATAAGATTAGGAATATGTGGAAATTAATGGACCATTAATAAGAAGCAATTGTTCTTTAGAAATAATTCATGACTGACAAAAACAAAATCAAGTGAAGTTGAAATTTAGGTGGGCGAGAAGGGAAAAAAAGGAGACCAGAAACATGTTTTGCAGTAAGAAAACTGCAACTAGAATCAGTAATTTTCTTAGGAGGGTTTTTAGTCTGAGATTGTAACTAAAACAGCTTAAATAATATTGGTTACCTAGCTAATGAAAATGATCATCTAAATTTTGTTCATAACACATATATCCACTTGGGGGGTATTATCCGAGTGGAAGTAAAGCTCCTACTGAAGGCTGTCATAATATTTCACCAACAACTGTCACCCTTGACTGGTGCTCAAGAGAACCCAACACACACAATTAAGACAAAAAAGAGCAAAAATCCTAAGAGAGAATACTACTCCCATGCACAAGGACGGTTCCCTCTCTAGCAAGGGGAATGCATGACTGGGTGCTCAGGAAAGAGAACAGGAATCTTGGTGGTAGGGGGTAAAAATTAAGTCCAAGAGAATCCTGTTTTGTCTAGTTTACAAATCAGATAGCTGTTTCAAATTAAGGGCACATATTAAGGTGCTGTTTTGAAACGGGTACAAAGCACTGCTTAAGTAAGGGCTTTAGGTGCCTCATAAAAGACACAAGCTACAGGGGCATTTCCTGCTCTTTATTTATTAATTTTAGGTATTCATTTATCCTCTCCTTCTTTTTCTCCTTCTGCTTATATAGAGCAGAAATAAATATGAAAAGTGAGTGAGAAAGAGAAAAACAAGAGTAAAGATAGAAAAATGGAGCTAAGAAGGAAGTTACATACAGCTCTGCGCTGATGGTGTAGAGCCTGCTTGGGATTCTCTCTCTGCCTCTCCTCTGTTCATGTGTTCGTTCTCTCTTTCAAAATAATAAACATTTAAAAAGAAAGAAGGAAGTTTATCCAATATAACTACCACAGCAACTGGGGTTCCACACTGGTAGACTTGCTGAGCCAATAGGTAATTCTTAAAGACTTGGTGTCAAAGGTAGACAAAGACCAACTAACTGCTCAGGAGGAATACAACTCAGGGCTGGGCAATGACTTGTCCTGCAGGCCCTGAATGTGAGTGCTGGCTAACTGGCTCTGCCCAACTAAGTCTCTTTACAGTCAGTGCCAGCTCTCTCACATAATCAAACTCAGGTCACAGAAGGTGGGACCAGCCCAAGAATTCACTGGAATAATGTGGTCTTCAGAGTTGATTCTGTCAACCAGCAGGAATTTGTTGCTCATCATCAGCTTCTATAAACAAGCAGTAGGAAGGTACAATACCAACTCTGGGGGGAAATGACCAGACCTGACCTCACAGAGTCCATCCCAATCCAGCTCAGCAAATCCCACCCAGTAGAGAAGACTCCCCACTGGACCCCAACACTGAAACTGGGAGGTCCTGAGCCGGTTAACACTGCCATCTCCTCTCACCTTTCTATCAACATTATACCATGCTTTCCATGGAAAACAGCTCAACAAATACCACAGAGCCAAGCTCACCCTCTTTCCATAGCCTGCTGAATCCCTATGACAACAATCTGTGTGAGGACCTTACCACTTACCCACACTGGGGAAAGCAAAAGCAGTTTCTTCCTTCAAGAGCCTGGGGATCAAGCCTGTTTGGCCTTACTGTAGGGGAGACAATTTTATCAAAGTATCTTTCCATTTCCACTAAGCCCACCCACCACAGCACATATTCTACTCTTCATATCACCTTCGGCAGCACTCAATACCACCATGCCCTATGTGACCATGGTCTCATTCCTAGACCAAAAGAAGTTTCTTCCATGAAGGAAATGTTCTAGCTCAGTGACTGCTAATATGCTACCAACCAGCCATAGTTGGTTACTGAGCACTTGAAATGTGACTAGTCCAAATGAAGACGTGCTGGAATATAAAATATACATTGGTTTTGGAAGATTCACTGCAAAGAATAGATTGTGAGATCTCTTGTTAATAATTCTTCATATTAATTACATGTTGAAATGCTATTTTGGGTATAGTGGGTTAAATAAATATATTAATTTCACCTGTTTCTTTTTACTTTTTTAAATGCAGCTATTAGAAAATTTAGGATTATATGTGTGGCTAGCATTCTATTTGTATTAACTAGCACCAACCTATACTATTATTTTGTATTTTTCTATCAATTGACTTTTCATTTTCTACTCATTCCGAAAATATTCATGAAACTACAGTTTGATGTACTAGATGCATTTTTACAATAGTTTTTATTTATTTATTTATTTTTTAATGTTTATTTTTTTGAGGACAATACAGTTTTTAAAATCTAAACAGCTATTAATCTAAAACTGAAAAGATAAATTTATCCACATGTAACCTAAAGTCCTCTTGTACCATACCCTTTGGGAAATGCTGGCCCAGGGCAGAGCTACTCAGAGTGTGGCCTGTTTGTCATCACTCACAATAAGGGCATAAATTGAGAGCATGTATTCAGAAACATTTAGAACAATTTGATAGTGTAATCTAATATCCACTGATATCTTGGAATCTAATATCTAATCTAATATTAAAAACCAGGAGTTGTATTTTTTTACATTTTATTTTTCTGGTAAATCTTTTTTATTGTATTTTACCAAGATATTGGTTAATAACAGATTGGAAATTAGGGGAAAAAAAACAAACTGGTCGCCAGAATTTGTTTGAGACACAGTGGCCTAGAGTAGAAGAGAATCTTCCACGGGCCTTCCAGAGTGATGACCCAAGAACTGCAAACCTCACTCCCACCCAAGAGTGTCCTGATACAACAAAGAATACTAAGGAGATATTCCAGAGCCCTACAATGAAGGCTGGCGCAGAAAGAGTGGGGAGTTAATACCTGGCAAACCAGAAATCCTGTTAAATGGAACCTCTGCTCCTATAGGCATTTTAATTAATAAAATTTTTTGCTGTGATTCTAAGAAATATGCTGTCCTCATTACTGTTGGGGAGAAAACCTGTGCACCAAGGAAAAGGCATACAAAATCCCTAAAAAATATGGACCAAAAGCACTCAGTTAGGTCTCAAGAGGGGTTCAGAAGACATGAGAGGCACTGCTCATGTGCTAAAGGACTAAAGGAGTTCGTTGTAATGTACCTGGAAAGGCCCAGTGGCATGAAGGTTAAGGACACTTAACTTTGAAGTCAAACATACTGGCTTGCCACTTAACGTATGACCTTGAGCAATTAACCTCTCTTACATTCAAAATACTTACCTATTGCAGTAGAGAATCTCCAAAAAAAGGAGATTCCTCCTCTACCAGTAAGCACTTGCCACTCCTCACATCAAGAAGTAGAATCTATTTCCCCTCCCCTTGAATGTGGGCTGGGCTTGTCACTTGCTTTAACCACTGGATGCAGCAAAAGGGACATTCTGGGACTTCCAAGCCCAGGCTTTAAGACAACTGGCAACTTCTGCTTCCTCACTTTTTTTTTTTTAATGTAACACAATTTATTTTTTTAACATATGCAATTATTTTCCGTCATTTACAATACAGTAGTTACAATGACACTCCAAACAGAAAAGAAAAGTAAAAAATCAAAACACCCACTTCCATTTCATGTAATTAGACTTATACAGAAATTAGAAGGTTAAGTACCAACTAGTTCATCACCTAATTTCACAGCTATCTGAAGTGGCAATCGTTATATAGCAGCTTATGTCTGACACATTCAAGATACATGATACAATTTATTACTTGCCCATAAGCTAAAACTCAGCCTGCTTAATACCTTTCCTTAAATTCCACCTCTATACTACAGTATACTTGAGGTCCATGCAAAAAAGTAGCTACCTTTTATATAGGAAACGGACGATTAAGTCTTTGGTGCTGTAAAAGCAACTTCATTTAAACATAACCACCCCCACCACCAAAAAAAGAAGAGGGAAAAAAAGTAAAGAAAATAATAAGGGAAAAACCTAAGACACACTCCCTAGGGGGAAAAAAAAACCCAGCACGTAATTTCTGTCCTTGACGGACTGTATTAAATAAGCTTCCTCACTCTTGAAACATAGCTGCTATGCTGTGAGAAATCCAGGAGAGAGTCCCTGTGATTAGACACCTGGCCCATGACAAACCATGTTGGACATTTCAAGTCCAAGTGAACTCCCAACCACATGGAACAGAAGAACCACTCAAATGAGCCCAACTAACCTCCAGAATCATGAGAAATAGTAAGTTTGAAGCAGTTTGTTACATAGCAATAGAGAATTTAAACATCTCTAAAATGAGGATTAAAAAAAAAACGTATAAAGAGTGGTTGTGAGGAATAAAGTAAAATAATGTATGGTAAGTGCTTATAACGGTGGTTGGCACAGAAATGCTCAACAACTGCCAGCTATTATCATCTGAGGAGCTAAAATGAACACATATGTGTGCAGCGTGGAGCTGCAGGCTGTCTGGGAGGTTCCATGCAGGTTCTGCTGCCTTGCATAGCTGAAGAGGCAACGCTTTGTGGTGAAATCAAGTACTGGACACCTGAATGATGGAGAGTGCAGAATGATGATGTCTAAACCTCTAATACACAGAGACCCACCCATGAACCACTGGGCAAGAGCAACACGTGTATGCACCAAAGGCTGAAGACCGCCACGGGACCCTAGAGGTCTCTACAGAGACAGTGCAGATGTGTGCCTCCCAGTGCCTCAGGGGCAGGTGGCAAGGGGAAATAAGGAATGACTGCTAACTGGTATGGGGTCTCTCTGTGGAGAGATGAAAATGTTCTAAAATTCATGGGGGTAATGGGTTCACAACTGTGAAGATACTGAAAACCAGAGAAGTGTGCATTTAAAAATTTTTAACGTTTATTTGTTTTGAGAGAGAGAGAGAGAGCGAGCTAGCACAAGGAGGGGAGGAGGAGCGAGAGGGAGATAGAATCTGAAACAGGTTCCAGGCTCCGAGCTGCCAGCACAAAGCCCGATGTGAGGCTCGAACTCACAAACCATGAGATCATGACCTGAACTGAAGTCAGATGCTTAACGGACTGAGCCACCCAGGTGCCTTGAACTGTGTATTTTAAGTGGGTGAATGTACAGTATATAAATGTTGTCTCACTAAAGCTATTACTACGTAGTAAAGAGAAGGGTAAAAATCAAGAAGGCATAAATGACAAAAGACCAAGAAGCATTCCATAGGGCTATTTGGGGCTAAAAAAATGCCAGCCTATTTGGGATTTTTTTAGGAAAAGCAAGGGCACCTGGGTGGCTCAGCTGGCTGAGCATCCCACAGCGTCTCAGGTCATCATCTCACATTTTGTGAGTTCAAGCCCCACATCGGGCTTGCTGCTATCAGCTCAGAGCCGGCTTCAGATCTTCTGTTCCCCTTTCTCTCCCCAGCTCCTGCCACCATCTCTCAAAAATAAATGAAACATTTTTTTAAAAAATTAAAAAAAAAGAGGAAAAGGAAGTATTTTCACCTAGTGAATGAAGTCAGTGCCAGCTAGGCGCTGTTTACCCTGGGGACAGACTCTGCCATTCCAAAGGATCATGTGGCATGACTGCTTAGAAGCTGTGTAGTTCACTCACACCTGTCTCCCTCTGGCTTAAGCCACAACCTGAACTCTGCTAATCACACGGCTTTTAAAAAGAGTAAAACTTCTTAAGCAAAAAGCAGCCAAAAATGTTTCATGACAGAAAAGGAGATTAAGGTCTTCATTCAGACAGACCTCAGAGGTGGACGAGGGGGATCCTGAAGCTTAGCCTGCCCCAGAGCATCAGATGCCGAGCCAACACACTCCGCATTTGAAGGAGGTTACCTGAGACGTGAAGTGGGCAGTGGGCAATCTCTCCCAGGCCACAGTGCCCCAAGAGCAGCCATCCCCAACCATGGCCCCTCCCTTCCTCTGGTGTAATTAATTGACAAGAGGCTGGAGGGGAGGGCCAGGGAAAGTTTGCAAATCCTCAGACGGCTGCCAGAGCCAATGCAACAGACGAACACTCCCCCAAAACCAGGCAGTGTCACCATCAAGATCATACCACCCTTCCCGAGAGCACTTACTACGCTGAGTACATTCTGAGTTATATCCTGTTCAATCCTCCTAACAAGGCCCACCAGACTGCGCCAACATCCTCCAGAAATCCCCATTTCTCGCCTGCTCAAATCAACTCTGCAAATCCTTGTTTTATAAATCAATCCATGTAATTCCTACAGAAGATGAGATGTTCTTTTAAAATACAAACCACTATAGAAGTTGGGCAATCTGAATAAGAAAGGACATCCTTTAATCTTGGAGAGGAAGAAGGGTTAGAAAGAGAAACAATAAACTTTGAGCTCTTGTATCACCAGGGTTGGGACATCAGAAGAGAAACCACTGATGGTCAGGCAGACTGTCAGCAATTTGCCCTGAAGGTCCTGTCAAGTCCAAGTCCTATAGTGCCATCACTAAGCAAGGCCAGAAGCCACAGAGCAAATACAACTGTGTGTCTTTCCCTCCTGACCCATGGGTCCTTCCTAATGCCAAGGGGACTTGAAATGTTAATACACATGCAAATTCAACTTGCTCTTCTTAGGTCCAACCAGTTTTAGAATTACAGTGTGTGGGGTGTCTCGTTGGCTCAGTTAGTGGGACATGCAACTCTTGGTTGTGAGTTCGAGCCCCATGTTCGCTGTACAGATACGTAAAAATAAAATCTTAAAAAAGAATTAAGGTGTTCAAGGATGATCTTAAATGCAACTTGAGAAGGGATGAAAAATTCTGATTTCCTGGGGACTACTCTCAGCCTTTCCTACTCAGTTCCTCCCTACTTTGGCCCCTGGGAAAGCTCTTCTAAACTTCCAGTTTGCACTCCTACTTTATCCTGATCTAGGGCAGGAAATGGAAGACATGCAAGTGCAAGGACAATGGGAAACTTCATTTTTCCTCAAAGCAATGCACTTCCTACTAAGGAACAACGGGCAAATGAGTTCAACTCAATAAACAATATTCACCCATCAAATGCACCAGAAAACTCAACAGGGCTTGGGAAATATGCTTTGTAATTCCACTATCACAGGGGCACCTGGCTGACTTAGTAGCACATGTGACTCTTGATCTCGGGGTTTTGTATTCAAGGCCCATTTTGGTTATAGAGATTACTTAAAAATAAAATCTTTTAAAAAATCCACTATCACAAACCCCACCAACACACTTATGAAAATTTACTGAGCTCTCAACCCAGTGTTGCTGCTTGTAGCAAAATGCAACTGTTAAACATCGGTTATAGACTTGCTGCGCGCAGAAACTCTGAGAAGGGGTAGCATGACCATGCAGCCACCCTCTGTAGGAGGTGGCACTGAAAGAGGTACCTAGGCCCAGGCCTTGGTCACAGCAATGATACAATGGGAAATAACTGCGAACTAGCTTGAGTACTTATGTGTGTCAGGCACTGCTTTACAGATACTAGCTCCTTCATTCTCAAAGCACTGCTTCTCTCTCCCTGTAGAGATGTTATTATGCCCATTTTATTTTTTTTTAAATTTTTTATGTTTTTTATTTATTTTTGAGAGACAGAGACAGCGTGAGCAGGGGAGGGTCAGAGAGAGGGAGACACAGAATCTGAAGCAGGCTCCAGACTCTGAGCTAGCTGTCAGCACAGAGCCCAACGTGGGGCTCGAACCCACAAACTGTGAGATCATGAGGTGAGCCGAAGCCTGTCGCTTAACCGACTGAGCCACCCAGGTGCCCCTATTACACCCATTTTAAAGGTGAGAAAACTGAAGCTCAAGATGTCAAAAACTTCCCTGAGGTGAGACAGCAGGAAAGTGGACAGGTGGCATTCACACCCAGACATTCTGGAACTCCACCTCCTCAGCTTCAGCAACAGAAGCCACCAGCAGAAGGTCCTGCTTACAATGGGTTCGTCTGCTGAGAGGAACTGGAAGGTTAATGTAACACAGGCAGAGTAAGAGTGCTTTACTGGAGATGCTGTGGGCACAGACAAGAGGAAGTCCCTTAACTCTCACTGAGAGGAGCCTAGAGAAAGTGAACCGTGGAAAGGGAAAAGAGAAAAGGGTGGGGGGCATTTCAGGCTGAGAGAGGCACAGGACCTGTGTGACACTGAAGCAGTCTGGCAGCTGAGATCCAGTGATTCTATCTACTAGCTAAAGGCATTTAAGCAGAGCCAAGCAATAGGAGCTTGCTTGTCATTAGTTATATGGTACATACAACACAAGCACTAGAAGGAGCCATTTATTTGGTGATTTCCATTTTGGGGCTAAATAAAAGGAAAGAAAGAAAGCATCACTGGTGGATAATGGGAACATGCATAGGATTTCAATATTGGAAGAACCTACTGGTTTTTTGAAATTTTTTACATTTATTTATTTTTGAGAGACAGAGACAGACCGAGCACACGCGGGGGAGGGCCAGAGAGAGAGGGAGAGACAGAATCCGAAGCAGGCTCTAGGCTCCAAGCTGTCAGCACAGAGCCCTATGCGGGGCTTGAACTCACAAATGGTGAGATCATGACCTGAGCCAAAGTCAGATGCTTAACCCACTGAGCCACCCAGGCGCCCCTGGAAGAACCTATTGTTGAACGAAACAATCAGAGGTATCCCTTGCCTAGAAGCTTTTACAACAGCTTCTAGGAAAACCACTCACCAACTCATATCCCCCAAATGTGCAGGTTCAATCTCATTAGGAATGGATCCCAAATGATAAGGCCTCTGGGCAACTAAGGATGATCAGTATCTACGATGGATTAAAATAAAACCTCAATAAATCTAGTTTTTTTGAGGAAGACATTATTTTTCTAAGTACCTAGCCTCACCAGCCTTCGAAAAATCAAACCATGGTACTACCTGGCACCTAAATGGAACACTGCAAGATTTTTCCACAAAAACCATGATACAAGTGTAATATTTTAAACCTTCACACGTCTTTTGCATTGTTCCAATTCCAAATAAAGGGAAACAGCTTTAAGCTAATCTTAATATCAGTAGAGAGTACATTAAATAGTTCTATACTGCAGTTTCCTACTAGAACTTACTAAAAATGCCCTTATTAAGTTCCTTCAAATAAATTTAAATTCCACAGATAAATTGCAAGCACAACCATACAGCACCTCTGTGCCTTTAAAACATGGAAATAACCTATTATTTAAATTCCCAACTTAAACTGTGAACTTTAACAACTTTTCCAATATTTTCTTCCACTAGGTCTCCCTTCCCCAAGGCTGATTCAGGTGGGTAAGTGGGTTGGTGGGTTCTGGGTTCTTCCCTAACAGACTCCTTTGAGGTTCTCAAATTAAGCAAAAAGGATGAAAACAGAAGCATACATTGATAGTATTTACAACACTAACCTGGGATATTTGTTAAATTCTGCCTTAAAATATGCATGTTGAAAAATGCAAATTGAGGAAGACTTAAGCCACCACCTCCTTCTATGAATGATGCAAATGAAGGCCCAATCACAAAATATCTACCACCCACCATGAAAAGCATGTTTTAAGTGACTAAAGAACAATTCCCTTGATTTTGTTCCCTTCCTTGGTTCACCTCATATAAAATACTCAGATCTTCACTACGTGATAATTCTTCTAATCACATACTAAAGATCTGTGTGCTTTTATGGTATGCATGTTATACTACAGTAAAAAAAATGGTTTTAAAATAGATCACATTAAGTTAAAAAAAAAAAAACTGTTGCCAGGAAAAACAGCATGAAACCGGTTTCCACGTTGCTTACACCCCCGCACTACCTGCAACCACTTCGCAGAACGTCAGAAGACAGGAGACCTGCTTATCTAAAATTCTGCCAAATGTCCTCAAAATCTCCCCCCTGCCTCGCTCATTTTGGGGCAGCCAGTCCGGGGACCGGCCGTCCAGCCCCTGGCAGTTGCAGCCTCGCGGGCTGGGAGACGCAGGAGTCGCACTGCCACTTTAGGGGGCCTGCGGCCCCACCAGACACCTGGGCAACGCACCCGAGGCCTGCGGGAGCGCCCGCAGGTGCGGGAGGAAACCGGCCTGGGGCCCGCGCTCCGTCCGCCCCTGGCGGTGGGTGACGCACGGGCGCTGTCCCCGGGACGCCGCGAGGCACGAAGCCCCGCCACCTTCGAGGCGGGCCGAAGCTACAGCTCGCGCGCATTTCCCGAGACGCAGAGTGGGCGGCGCGCAGGCGCCGGCGCCCCCCTCCCCCCCCCGGGAGCCCGTTCGGCCTGCCCCGGTGGGCCCCCACGCCGGCTGCCCTGCG
>NC_043717.1:15091413-15237527 GCF_006229205.1 Suricata suricatta
CCATCGGGATGCGCGGACCGCACAGGCGCACTGCCCCAGCCGCCGCGCCGCACCGGATCCGCGCGCGCGACCGCACGCGCACGCGTCCTCCTCACACAGCTTGCGCACACGGCGTGCACGTGCGAAGTGCGCACCGGTTCTCACGCCGCGCACGCGCACCGCGTGCACATGCGAGGGGCACCCCGGCCCTCACACAGCACAGGCACGCGGTATGCACCAGCAACCTGCGCACTAGTTCTCACAGTACGCGCACATACCGCGCGCACGTTCGACGTGTACACCGGTTTCACTCAGCGCAAGCATACACGGTGTGTACGTGTCCTCATGCACTGCTTACATGTAGCTTACATGTAGCGTGCACACACCAATATAAACACACCTCCCCACACAGTGCGCACACCCAAAGCGTTATACACGTACGATGCAGTTTCTCAGAGTGCACGCATCCTCATGAGTGTGAAGACACACATACCACGTTCACACACGGGCTCACCCAGCACGCACATGTTCTTACAGTTGACACACGTCCTCACACAGCCTGCAGATGTTCACACACAGTAGGCATCCACACACACATATATATACTTAACGTTGCAGTTCGGGAAACAGGTCCTGACTAGGGCCTCAGGCAGATGCCACTTGTGCAGACCCCTGTGGACCCTCCCTCAAGCCCAGTCAGGTTCCAGTTCTCCAGATGCCCAGGAGGCCGGTGCCAGATTCTCCCTCACCCCAGCCAAGGCAGGACTACAGGACCTTCCAGGCCCCTCCTTAGTGGCCTCAGCCTTCCAACCATGCTGCACTCTCTGGCTCACTCCCTGGCGGATTCCACCGAGAGCTGCTCTATGGTTCCTTTTTTCCCCCCGGGGTGAAAATCTCTTCGAGGAGGCCCTCTGTGGGAAGACATATGGCAAACTGTTAAATATGTGGCAGTCTCAGGAGTAGAGGTCTGGGAAGGGTGTGCGGTGATGGTGATGGGGTTCTCCTGGACATCCTTTTTCCCTTGCCATGAACACTTCTCATTTTTCTTTTTTTTTATGTTATATTTATTTTTGATACAGAGAGAGACAGAGCATAGAGGGGGAGGAGCAGAGAGAGGAGACACAGAACTGGATGGAAGCAGGCTCCAGGCTCTGAGCTAGCTGTCAGCACAGAGCCCGACGTGGGGCTCGAACCCATGAATGTGAGATCTGACCTGAGCCGAAGTCGGAAGCTCAACCGACTGAGCCACCCAGGCGCCCCTCTCATTTTTCAAAAACATATTGAAAAATGTATCTTTGCATAGCGCCACTTCAAGCTTCCAGGTTGTTCACCCAGGTGTGAGCTGCCAACTGATAACCCATCTCAGTGGGGCCCCAGGCTGCGCATTTCGCTGTTGGACAGTGACCAGCCCTCTGAGATTTTAACTCCCAACCCTGGGGGAGAGATAAATGTATGATTAAAAAATCGAATGAAGCTGAGTAAGAGTACAGGGTTTCTATTGGGGATGGTAAAAAGATTCTAGAAATAGATTATGTGATGGGAGGCTCCAGAAGTATACTAAAAAATATAAAATTTTACATTTATAATGGATGGACTTTATAGCATGTAAATTATACAATGTTTTAGGGGTGGCTCTCTCAGTTGAGCCTACAGCTCTTGATTTTGGCTCAGGTCATGATTCCAGAGTTGTGGGACTGATCCCCTCACAGGGCTCCATGCTGAGCGTGAAGCCTGCTTAGGATTCTCCTGTCCCTCTGCATCTCTCCCCTGCTCATTCCCACTCTCTGTAAAATAAAAATAAATAAAAACGACAAAAAACCCAAGCTGAAACTCTCAGGAACCCACACCTGGTTTCATAGTGCAAAGCTTGTAAGTTCCTGACAGCACAAAAACATGATGAACTTGTTGGTGACACTCCCAAAGGTGAGCTGGGAGTAGGGCGTGACTGGTGAGAAAGGCAGAAGGGGACTTTAGACACAAACGAGCAGGAGAGTTGGGCAAGTGGGGGCCGGTCCCCTGGCTGTAAAGAAAATAGTTTCTAATCCAAGTAAGATTAAGCCAAGTTAATTAGGGCATGGGAGCCATCTTCAGGTTTTTTTTTTCTCATTTTTGCAGACCTTGGGTAGTTCAAAATTCATCCAACTCTTGAGCTCTTGCCTTACTGACATGTCAGAGTAGCACCTCATCCTAGTTTTTATTGTATTTTTACTTTCTATTCCCACTTGCATTCTAGTCATAGACACGTCCTGTTTATTTCTGTAGCTCTATTTTTCAAACATATAGTGTTGTAAAGATATGCGTGGCTTTAATTTATATAAATGATATTGCACAACAGCTATCATTGTTTTTCCTTGCTTGGAACTGTTGTCAACATCTATCCATTGCAGCTGTATACAAATCAGAACTAGAACATTCATTCATTCTGGCTTACTCTTCTTAAATTGCATTTTCAATCCTTGTCCGTCTTTTTATTGGGCTACATGTCTTTTTCCTTTTGATTTTCAGGAGTTTCTCATACTCTAGATAATTCCTTGTAGGTTTAAATGTTGCAAATTTACACTAGTCAGTTAACCTTTTCTAAGATTAGCAAAATTTGTTATGCCAAAATCCATCCATTTAAAAAGCTTCTTAAAAGGAAATAATCTCAAACTTAGAGAAAAGTTCTGAGAGTTTACAAAGAACACGCATATACCCTTTACCCAGATTCATTTACTCCATTTATCATTTGTGCTATTTCTTTAACCTCAACTGTTTTTCAAAGTTGCATACATATGCATGGCCTTTTTACCCTTTAATACTTCAAGTATTAAATTTTCTAGTAAGAATATTCTTATACAACTACATTAGTTATCAACTTCAGTAAATAGAACATTGATAAAATAACTTGACTGCCAACTGCTCCACTGGAGAGGTACTATTCTTCTCTTGGAAATAATAGGCAATGTGTGGGAAGCCACTCTGAAGCCATGCAAATACTCTACTTGTCAAAACTTCCCAAGATTTAGCACCCATAAATAGTTAGCAACCTAGCCTTTCCCATAGTTAAAAAAAATAAAATCTATTAGTTTTTCACCTTAAGGTTTGTACTTTATGAAGCATTTAAATGCAGCCATAAAAGGCCAAATTGTGGGATGTTTGTTGCAGCCCTTCAACCCGAGTAAAGATGTGAGTCAAGGAGGAAAGGGATTAATTTAAACCACAGCCATTACGTAGTTAGCAGAAGGAAATAAAAATCAAAGAGGTGTTGTTTTACATTTCCCTAGCCTCAATATTGTCTATACGTTCCTCCATTACTTTATAGATTAACCTCTACTCTAAAGCAACTTATCTTGTCTACAGTGTTATCCTTACTTTTCTCTTTGAAGCAGAGTTTCTCAGCACCATCCATTAAATAATGTATCCTTTTCCCAAATATTTCAAAACCACCTTTATTGTATTATCAAATTCTCATATATACATGGACTTGGTTCGGGGCTCTGTTCTTATGTCTTTGTTACCATATGTTACTATGGCGTGACAGTATTTGACAAAGAGGTCCTTTTTCTGGTTTTTAGAATTGTCTTAGAAACTCAATTTCCTTATGAACTTATCATAGAATCAGTTTTTCTACAATCCCTATCATGATGGAATATTAACAGGAATTATATTGGAATCACAGATAAATTTGTGGGAGAATTGGCATTTGTATAGCATGTCAAATCTATGAAGTTTTTTTGGTCTTTATTATTTTGAGACAGACACAAGAGAGTGAGTGGGGGAAGGGCAGGAGAGGGAGACAGAAATCTGAAGCAAGCTCCAGGCTCTGAGCGGTCAGCACAGAGCTCGACGTGGGGCTTGAACCCATGGACTCTGAGATCATGACCTGAGACGAAGTCGGATGCTTAACCGCCACCCAGGCGCCCTAAATCCAGTATCTTTCTTTTTAAATCAGTTTGCTGGGCTTTTTACATTAGACTAACTTCCTAAAAACCTAGTTACACTTGAACAGTATTTGAAAATCTACTATACCATCTCGTTGCCCGTCGAGTGCGGTTCTCTAAATTTGTGTCTGAAACCCTTATAGCAGAGGTCGGCAAACTACAGCCCATATATGGGTCAAATGTAGTCTGGCACCTATCTCTGTTGAAGTTTTATTTGAATAGAGACACACTCATTTATGTGTCTACAGTCGATTTTGTGCTACAATGGCAGAATTGAGCAGTTTTAACAGGGACCATATGGCCTATGAACCTTAAAATATTTACTATCTGGTCCTCTAGAGAAAGTTCACCAATGCCTACCCTTACACCTAAAACAGAGACTCCAAAAATACTTTTCTATCTGCTAACAGTGGTGGATGTTAAGTTTTCTAAAACTTAAAGCTCTACGCCCAACCTGGGACTTGAATTCATGACCCTGAGATCATGAGTGGTATTCTCTACAGACTGAGACAGCCAGGTGACCAAGTTTCCCAAAACTTTTTACTTGATAGCAGAAATGTAATACTGGCAACAAACACTTGTCAGCTTTCCTTGAAATGACAGGTTCACTTACTTGTGGGCTATACTCATGAATGTACTAGAAATTTAAAACAATTAAAAAAAGTTAATGTTTATTTTTGAGACGAGACAGACAGTTGAGTGGGGAAAGGAAAAGGAAGAGGAAGAGGGTGAGGAAGAGGGAGAGGGAGAGAGAGAGAATATTGAAGCAGGATCCAGGTTGAGCTGTCAGCAGAGAGCCTGATGCAGGGCTCGAACTCACCCACTGTGAGATCATGATTCAAGTCAAAGTTGGGACACTTAACCAACCAAGCCACAGAGGCACCACGAAATTAAAAATAAATACATAAATTCAACAGTAAACTTACTGCTTTAATACAAAAATAACATACTTTTAATGAAAAGTAAAAAAAATTTGACTAGAGTGGCACTGTTTCACATATTTGCAATCTATTAGTTTGGCTTGATAGGAGTCTCAGATCTCCTTCTGTACTCAATGTGTTGTGGTATATGGTTTTTGCTAAACTATATTAAGAACATCAGGCCTCAGAGGTATGCAGAGAAAAAGGGAGAAACATTCTAATAGTCTCTTTGGATAACTGTGTACGTTCTTTGTTACTACCCAATCTTGGCAAGTGGTGATTTCTTCAAGGTTAGCTGCAATGTGGAATCTAACACTGAACCAATGATCTTTCTGTTCTATTACATTAAATATACTCATCATTTAGAAAATACTGGTTGGTTCAGCTATGAAGATCTTCCAAATGTCAACACATTTCATTCTATAGTATTAAAAAGTCATTAATACCATTCACTAATCTCTTAGGTCTCTACTGTGAAGCTGTCAAGCTACTGATACTAGTTTTCTAAAACTCCTTAATTTTTGCTTGAAAGCTTAAATCTTATCAACACCAACAAATGCTGCCAGTTGTTTTCCTAAAGGCAACAGCCTCATCTCATTCATTTTTGAGGAACCGTTAACCACAAACACAACCTGCAATAACCAGTTTGTCACTCATTCTTTCAAAACAGCATTCCATGAAAAACAGTGGACAATTAGGCTTACAACTCCATCACACAAGTATTCTTCCTTGATACCACTGGTACCCTTCATTTACGGCAGGCACAAGTGCTTTACGTAGCATTTCCTACTTTGTCACAGGTAGTATTAAAAAGGCACATACTCTAGGGCTGGATTTAATGAGATTATTAATTTTTACTGCCTCTCACGGGCACTCTTAAGTAAAATTGGGTTTTTAAAAAGACTGGATTTGGGGCACCTGGGTGGCTCAGTCGGTTAAACGTCCAGTTTTGGCTCAGGTCATGATCTCATGGTTCATGGGTTCGAGCCCCGCGTCTGGCTCTGTGCTGACAGCTAGCTCAGAGCCTGGAGCCTGCTTTTGATTCTGTCTCTCTCTCTCACCCTCCCCTGCTCGCTCTCTCAAAAATAAATTTAAAAAAAACATTAAAAAAAAAAAGACTGGGTTTCTATATTTTTTCAAGTTAACAAAATTCCAATTATTCTTAGATTTCTAAGGTATTTTAAGTCATGAATATGCATGGATCTTATTAAGTTTGCAAAAATCCAACTCTTTCCATACCTGATACTCCATGGCATCAGCAATGGGACTTTACTCAGATTTTGTCCCCATCTACTAAACTGCCATTATCAAGTTGTAAACTGGACAAAGCCTGGATTGGTAAAGACCAGTTTTTTTAAATGAGCAGGTTGGGGAAATAAAAAAAGTGAGCAAATTCACCAGAGGATATCTGTTTCACCAGGGTGTCTGCAGAGCACAAAACAAGGTCTAATCTGGTGAACTTGACTTTGGCAATTTGAAGTCATTCTGGATGACTGATCTACGTTTAGAAAACATCTTCTGCACAGGTTTGTAACAAACTCACAAAATGCAACCCCGTATTTGTAGTCTGAAATATATTAAATCAAACAACCAACAACAGGAAAATAAAATACAAACTATACATTACTGTTGGTTTTCAGAAAAGAATCTTTATGAACGTAACTTTAAATAGTTTAGAGGCGCCTGGGTCGCTCAGTCAGTTAAGCCTCCAACTTCAGCTCAGATCATGTCACAGTTTGTGAGTTTGAGCCCCATGTTTGGCTCTGTGCTGACAGCTCAGAGCCTGGAGCCTGCTTCAGATTGTCTCCCTCTCTCTCTGCCCCTTCCTAGCTCATGCACTCACTTGCTCTCTCAAAAAATGAACATAAAAAAATTTTTAATTGAATTTCCTTAAAAAAAAAGAAAAAGAAAAAGAAAAGTCATAAACAGGGGCACCTGGGTGGCTCAGTCAGTTAAGCATCCTGCTCTTAATTTCCACTCAGGTCATGATCTCACAGTTCATGGAATAGAGCCCCCAAATCTGGCTCCACACAGTGAGGAATGTGCTTGCGATTTCTCTCTGCCCCTCCGCCACTCACATTCTTCACTCTCTCAAAAGAAAAAAAAAAGTCATGAACAGTTCAAAAAGAAGCAATTGCAAACTATTGAAAGTTATTTCATATTTTATTTTCTAACTGCATTAGTTTGTGTCCAATTTTTTTTACATAATTCCAAATGATTGGAAAGTAAACCTTTTAATCAGTCAGTACTAATTAGCTAGCATGAATCTACATAGTAAAAGAATTTATTAGACTTAAGAATGAAATATGACCAGAGCTATCAATAGTTGTAAACTTCCAATAAAGAAATATAGAGTAATTGTTGGTATTTTGCAAAAACATCTTTAAGCAATTTAGAGACTTCTGTTACTCTTATGCTGAATTAAATGATGGTAACAAGACTGCAAGTGAAAGAAATGACAAGTATAAAATATAAAAGACGTGCATATTCGGTCTTACATGGTCCTGGATACCAAGCGAAAGGCGACAGTGTAATGCTCTAGCTGCATTACACATATGGACACATAACCAACCCTCTCCCCAATTCTGCAGGTGCTACTCTTATCATTCCCATCTTACAGGTGAGGAGCTCGAAATGCCAAGTGAGAAAAGGTGCCCATGGTCACTTGCACGTAAAGGGCAAAGTGGAGGGTAGGGAAAAGGCCTCCTGATCCCAAGGTCCAAGCTCGTCACTCGTCATCACACTGCCTGCTAAGTACATGGCAGCTGGGGGGCTAGAGGGGAGAGGGACCCAGTCCAATACGCTTCAAATTCCTTGGTTCATTCTATACCTAAGAAGCTCATGTCTTAACGCATATGTAATGAGACTTAAAATTTTGTTATTTTCTGAGTAGGAAGAAATAAGCAAGGATAAAAAGAATGGTAATCTAAGGTAAATCAAAAACACAATGTGGTGTGTAAAAGTTCATGGGAGTCCAAACAGTATAAATGAAACTTCTTGCTAAGCAGAATAAAGATCTAAGCATCTCCTACCAATGTAAAATCTTTTTAATCATTATGACAGGTAACACAAAGAACCTCACTTTCATCCTGATACTTTAACTATAAAGCTATAGTTAATACTGGATATTTTAAAATCGGTAAACAAAAGAAATAAAGTATAAATCCATCAAGATAGTTTTATTTCAAACATGCTTTTACCTATTTGATTACTCAGTTGCTCTGAAGTCAATACTGACAGCAGTTTCTATCTACTAAAGATGTTATTCACCATCCTATAATTTAATATTTACACAGATAGATGAGATTAAGTTAAAGCTACAAGTCACAAGGCGTTTTGTAACCAACTATATTCACAGCCATGATTATTCTGTAGATGTGGTGAGTAAACCAATGGCCATTCCTTAATAAAATACAAGAGTTTTCATCATGCATAGTTTATAGGCTCTTTAAGAGGTGGCCTCTTAAGAGGCTGAATGTTCAAAAAAGATTAACAGTCAAGCAATTAAATCTCGGCATATCTTTTTTCACACAAATGCTTGGTTTAGTTATTGAGCCAATTAGTAATATACCTTATTTGTGCTCTAATTGGAAGTAGAATAAATAGTGCATGAAAAATGCAAGCCCATCAAATTCATTAGTAATACCGAATATCTAATACCCTCTTAGCAGGGAGAATCATTATTCTTTGATTTCAAACATTTTACTTTCTTTCAGGGCATACCCTATAGCATTGTGTTATGGGAATCAAGGAGTTTAACCAAAAAACAAAAACAAAACAAAACAAACAAAAAAATCCCAAAAACAACCAAACAAAAAGAACTCAACACACATACAACACCAAACAACAACTAAGGACCACTTCCATTCCTCATTTGAAATAAATCAGTAAATCTATAAAAATTTCACCTTAAAGACAAGTTAGTAAAACAATTCTTCCAAGTAGTATTGCATAGGACCAATATGACCTACAACTTTACCATCCATTTTATAATCATTATGGTAGGAGATTTTCCAGGATACAATGGCACTAGACTGAGCTATTACTACCTAGGCAAGGAAAAAAATAAATCACTAAAATTAACATAGTTGTAATTTTAAGATACTTTAGATGAACCATATTTGCTAGAGGAGGTTACGTGGAAAAACTAATATGTGAGCTGTACCATCCCTACCATGAACAGAGGCAGAGTTACAACATTCTTGGTAAAATAACACAGAAGGATCTATATATACCACAAATTTAGCAAAACACTGTTTTGTACAGAGGCCTAAACATCTTTGGAAGTTTAGATTTTGATGAAGAGAATCGCAAAGTCAATTCTTCAAGGCTAGTTTCTTACAAGTAATAAAAAGAAGCCCATGGTCTCAGACACATTCCATCTGGGTAAGGGTTCAGAACACCAAAGAATAAGAAACATGAATCGCAACTATCCACTCATTTCTATTCTTTGATTTAATAATGTTTTATAGTACCTCAGATTTCGATTCCAGAGTTCGCATGCTTAGGAATAAGCATGACTGGGGAAGATTTGCTTATTTTTTGAAGCCACATGATGGTTTATTTCCCTTGGCAGAACTTTTCATTATTGAAAACATCTCTGCAGATCAGGAGAATAAATGTTTCACAAACTAAATGATGAATCTCTTCTTTTGAAGTTGCAGAAGATTTCAACGTGGCTAGCGAAGTCTAAATAGCCCAGCCCTTAATTTCATCTCAGTCAAGGTGAGAACAAAAAAGCTAAATAAGAGAAAATCCAAATTCCCAACAATATACAAGAAAAACAAATCTTTACACACAATAAAATACATCCTAAACACAAAGTAAGGGTATAATATAGTCTGCAGCATGACACTGTCTTTATTGTATTTCTTAACTGTAGCTCTTCTATCCAGAAATGAGAAACCATTTTTTCAGTTAATTGTTATTCCCTCTTTTTTTTCTTTTTTTTTCCAGGTTAGGGATGTTTGAAAAAGGCTTAATTATACAGTTGTTGGGAAATTAAAATTTCATTTATACATACTTTAAGTGTTTACAAACCACTCAAAATTGCAGCTTATATGTATATGACTTCTGAAATAAAATGACACTTTTAAAAAATTTCTACATACATGCATATGATCAAAAGAATCTTTTCTTGTTTGGGAAATTTCCTAAGCATAGAAAGAAAAAAAAAAAAACCTGACAAATAGAGCAATATTTCAATGTTAAAATGACTGGGTGCCACCTACTGTTCGATTCCTGTAACTACTAACCTTACAAATTAAAAATTGCTATTAAAACCCAGGTTCTAAAACCTGCATTTTGTAAATGCTTTTTTGTTGTATGTTTATAGTGGCAAAATAAGGTTCTGAAAGAATGTAAGTGATATCAAAATTAGTAGAAAAATAGCCACATGCTACATAAATATGAAAAACAGACCTAATTATTGTTTTTAACTTCAAATGCAAGATTTCTGCCTCTTTTAAACTGTATCAAAATCTCAAGGGAACACCTAAGTAACTGGAATATACAGAAAGTAATGTAGAGTCAAAAGGCTAGTCAATTAGGGCTTAAAGATGATCCATAATGAATGTATGGTAAATTGTTTATTTGGAACATTCATTTACTTACTGGAAGTGGTCAAAGTAGGAAAGGCAGTAATGCATTTTTCTCCTCTTTTTAAAAAATAGTAGATATGGTCTTTTACCTATAAGCTCCAATGCATCATAAGAAGAAAGGGGGCTTAACATTTCATCTAAGAGAATTCGGCATTACCAGATTCATAATTAAATACCTTAGAAAGAAATCAGTCTGCGTTAACAAATTGCACTCATGCTAATGAAAATTTTAATCTTCTTTAACAGGTCATAGCCAAAATCCAAATTGTTGGAACAATCCTCAGAGATATTGGAATGTAAAACGCTGAATTCAATTTAGATCTGGAAGGGAAAAGAACATCAGATCAAACAAAAGAATTCTTATATTCCAGCAGTCTACCACATAAGGGAGGCCTGCATCCCCTAAGGCTATCTTTGAAGAAATTCTGTGCCAGGTTTTTCTTGATTAGTTTGTTGCCAGTAAATCTTTACAACCTCCTTCAGACTGCTATGCTATACAAATATTCTTAATGAAGTTTAGCTTCTCTTCCCTTTTGCACTGGTGAGGAGATATTTTTCTTATTCTGGGTGGGAACAGATATGCAGGAGTATTATTATTTTTTAAATGTTTATGTATTTTTAAGAGAGAGACTCACAGAATCTGAAGCAGGCTCCAGGCTCTGAGCTGTGAGCACGAACGAAGCCCGACACAGGGCTTGAACCCACAAACCGTGGGATGATGACCGGAGCTGAAGTCAGACGCTTAACTGACTGAGCCACCCAGGCACCCCTAGAAGTATTATTTCACTAAGAGAGGGACAAGTGTGACAGTTACCAAATTCTCCTCTCAATCTGGTTATAGAAAAGAAGGCTAGCATACCTATAAACCATCTGGAGAAAGGTCTTAGAAAAGGAGGGTTCTCAGGTGATTAGAAAAAGAAAAAAAGCCAACCCTTGCCTTTGCAAAAGGTTCAAGATAACTCCAATTCCTTTAGTATCCACGTCTTTAGCATCTCTTTCCATGCCAGGCTACAGAGTCCAGTTCCAAGGAAATCACTGGTCGATTCAGAAATTTTTTTTCTTAGAAAAGTCTTAACCCTGTTTACTAGATCCTCATCCTAACCCCTCTGTGTATGTGGCTTCATAGTCAAATGTGTTCTCTGGTTGGGTTCATTTCCAAAAGAGGCCTTCTACCCCAGCTCTAAAATGTTTAAATCCTCCCTTAATTTACAACACAATTCCATGTCAAGTTCTTGTAACAGTATATAATTGCTAAATCTATTATGAGAGTATCATTAACAATTTAATTGTCACAAGAATGCTCTGGCTCAGGGTCTCCAAAAAGAAGTACATTAAAAAAAGAATGATGTATTATGTAAAAATTCATAAACACACACTGAAGATAGGTACTCAAATTTTAATTCACCAACGAGCATTCATAATGGTCTGAAGATGCATCGAAATATGAGATGGACAGACATGAATAAAGATATAGATACGTGGTAAATCAAGAATAGGAAAATGTTTATTACAGAATCTTGTAGTAGGTACCACTTGCGATGCCTAACTCAGATTTCCCCAAGACGAGCCTTTGGAGTTGTGAAGGGCTCCGGTAATCCTGTTGCCACCCTACGTATACTAAAATTTAATTTTTGAGTCAAATCAAACATTAGCATAATTATTTTTAGATCTATATACATAGGTGGGTTCTGAACTACAATTTTAGGGGAGTTGAAAGGAGCCCAAATGGGAGTTAAGAGTAACTTATAATATCACCCCAAATATTAATATTGGCAAAAACTAAGTATCAGTTTCATTTTAATACTGTAATAGCAAAAGGGCATTTACTCTTGTGAGCATTACTGCTTTACTGTTTGCCAAACAGTACATTCTCCTCAAATATACCAACTCCAAACCAACAGTTTGTCAACAGTGCATTCCCAACAGATAAAACAGAAGAAATGGTGAAAAAGATTATAAAAATTCTCAAAGTATAAATAGTTTGACTAGTTGTCTGATAAATAATATTGAGCATTTTAATTCATGGACAAATCTTGAAATATATCCTAATGTCACAGTCAACATTCTTGAATTAAAGATAGGAGAGAAGAGCTGGTTTCTCTGTAGGTAATTCAGAAACAAAAGCTGAGAAATGTAAGGTACGTCTACTTACATCATCAATGTCTTCATCGTCGTCTCCAATGTCATCAAACTGAATTTCATCATCATCTCCGGGACCAAATGTATCAGTTTCATTGATTTTAGCTAAAGAAACAATAACAAATATACTCACATAACCAAGATGATATTAAAATGAGTAACTGTCCACTAAAAGTAGTCTGTTGAATTATGAAAAGAGACTCTTATGAGTCAAACTTAAATTATAAGTTTCATTATAAGAAAGATCCTCCTGGGGCACCTGGGTGGTTCAGGCGGTTGGGCATCCAACTTTGGTTCAGGTCATGATCTCGCAGTCTGGGGGTTCCAGCCCCGCATCAGGCTCTGTGCTGACAGCTCGGAGCCTGGAGCCTGCTTCAGATTCTGTGTCTCCCTCCCTCTCTCTCTCTCTCTCTCTCCAAAAAAAAAAAAAAAAGAAAAAAAAGAAAAAAAATAGAAAGAAAAAAGATCCTAACTTGTACCTAACAGCCCTACTATACAGAATTTTATACAGAATTTTTTAAGTAGGTCTTTGAGGCGCCTGGGTGGCTCAGTTGCTTAAGCGTTCTGCTTAGGCTCAGGTCATGCTCTCATGGCTCATGGGTCCAAGCCCCGCGTTGGGCTCTGTGCTGACAGGTAGCTCAGAGCCTGAAGCCTGCTTCAGATTCTGTGTCTCCCTCTCTCTCTAACCCTCCCCTGCTCACACTGTCTCTGTCTCTCAAAAATAAATAAAAAACATTTTAAAATTTAAAAAAAAAATAAAGAAGGTCTTGTGCACAGCACAGAGCCCAACGCAGGCTTGAACTCACACCTGTGAGATCACGACTTAAGCTGAGATTAAGGATACTCAACAAACTGAGCGACTTAGGCACCCCTACAAAGGTATTTTTACTTCAGGGGGCACCTGGGTGACGCAGCCAGTTAAGCATCGGTTCTTGATTTTGGCTCAAGTCATGTCACAGTTTGTGAGATTGAGCCTGCACAGGGCTCCATGCTGACAGTGCAGAGCTTGCTTGGGATACTCTCTCCCTTTCTCTCTTCTATTCCCGTTTGCTCCCCCATTCTCTCAAAAATAAACATTAAAAAACAATCCAACTCAGGGGCACCTGAGTGGCTAAGTCGGTTAAAAATTTGACTCGATTTCAGTTCAGGTCACGATCTCATGATTCGTGAGCTCAAGCCCCATGTCAGATACTCTCTCTCTCCCTCTCTGCCCTCCTCTGCTTTCTTTCTCAAAATAAACATTAAAAAAAGTTTCCAATTCAAGTATAGTTGACAAATGTATTAGTTTCAAGCACACATAGTTGATTTGACAATTATATACACTAAGGTATGCTCACCACGATATGCAGTTATCATATCACCACACAAAGTTATTACAGTATTGATTATAATCCCTATGCTTTTCAGCTACTTATTTTAGAACTACAAGTTTGTATTTCTTAATTCTCTTCACCTACTTTGCCTATCATCCCAACCCCCCCCTACAAAGCATTAGTTTGTTCTCTATACTTAGGAGTTTGTCTCTCTCATATGTTCATTTGATTTTTACATTCCAACGGTGCACGAACGTTCGTTTTTTTCCACACCTTCGCCAGCATTTGTTTACCCGGGCCCCCATCAACAACTGTTATTTCGTCTTTTTAATACTAGCCACCCTGAGTGGCATGAGGGGATATCTCACTATGGTTTTGATTTCCATTTCCCTGGGGCGCCTGGGTAGCTCAGTTGGTTGAGCATCTGGCTTCGGCTCAGGTCATGATCTCATGGTTTGTGGGTTTGAGGCCCGCGTCCAGCTGTGCTGACAGCTACCTCAGAGCCTGGAGCCTGCTTCAAATTCTGTATCTTCCTCTCTCTGACCCTCCCCTGCTTGTGCTCTCTCTCTCTCTCTCTCTCTCAAAAATAAATAAAAAACATAAAAAAAATTGATTTGCATTTCCCTAATGATAAGTAACGGCGAGCAGCTTTTCATGTATACTGGCCATTTGTACATCTTCTGTGTAAAGTGTTTATTCAGAAAAAAATTATTAAAGAAATAAAGTGTTTATTCAGGTCCTCTGTCCATTTTTAATGGATTATTTGGGGGGTGTTTTGGGTGTTAAGTCACAGAAGTTCTTATGCAGTTTGGATATTAACCCTTTATCAGATATATCATTTGCAATTATCTTCTCCCATTCAATAGGTTGCCTCTTTGTTTTGTTGGTTTCCTCTGCTGTGCAAAGGTTTTTAGTTTGATGTAGTCCCAACTATTTATTTCACAAAGGCTCCAATCACACAAATTGTAAAGTCATTACAACTTCCAACTATGCTTCAAAAATAGGTCAGAGCACATGGTAACAACTTACCAATTGCCAGACAGACTCACCAATCAGAAAATTTAGTCAAATCATGATTACCTCTAAGCAATGAAAATGAACCAGGTCATGCTGGTCCTATTCCCAGACATACTAGCATTTCCTAGATTGAAAATGTCAAGTATGTAATTTCAGCAGACTTTTCATGCTTAAGTAAAATTACATATTTTTTCTAATATGCAACAGAGATAAAACAAAAAACAATACACCACAAAACAAAAACACCAAGTGAAAAATGTAGCCTTACAATATAGTATGTAAAGTATACTTCCCCTTTGGTGGGGTTATGAGGGACTTAATTTTGTTTTATTTTAGTTTTCCACATGAGAAGGCATAACGTTTTATTGGTGACAATGTTGATTCTAAAAAAACCTATGGGATCCTATGATACTAAGAACTG
Source organism: Suricata suricatta (assembly GCF_006229205.1). NCBI lineage: Eukaryota > Metazoa > Chordata > Mammalia > Carnivora > Herpestidae > Suricata > Suricata suricatta. The sequence goes on from NC_043717.1 coordinate 15,106,723, forward strand.
AAAAATGACTTTATAAACGTCAACAACAGGGGCGCCTGGGTGGCTCAGTTGGTTAAACATCTGACTTCGGCTCAGGTCCCATCTCACGTTTGTGGTTCGAGCCTCGCATCAGGCTCTGTGCTGACCGCTAGCTCAGAGCCTGGAGCCTGCTTCCGGTTCTGTGTCTCCTTCTCTCTCTGCCCCTCCCCCTCTCATGTTCTGTCTCTCTCTGTATCAGAAATAAGTAAAACATTTAAAAAAAAAAAGAAAGAAAAATTTAAAAGTCAACAGCATCTAATTACGCTCCGTGCTTCATATTTAAAGTAGATGAACACTAACAATCTCTTGAGAAGGTTATTGTGAAATAACTACTGTAACAAGATTATTCTTTTGGTTGGTATTATGTAGAAGTGCAGAGTGTATAAAGCATAACTCTACACCAGGAGTGTAGTTATTAGGGATATTAAAATCCCAGTTACTTTTTTCCTGAAGTATCCTGTACTATGAAGTATAAGCAGACATACTTAAATCATACAAGCACTGAAGTAATGTGCAAAATCCACAAAATTTCTTCGCCTAATAACACCACGTACTAACACCCTATGACAGGCTGATAAAACAACTCCGACATTACCATGCTCTGGAAGCTCGCCATACGCCTTCAGACTCCTAGCTTCATCTGCATTGTATTTTAAAATTACATCAGCTTTATTATCCTGAAAGAGACAGGTAACTTTTACAACTGATCATGCAAAAATATTTAAGTTACTTTCAAACTGAATATAAAAATTAAATCTCACATTTTTACAAACTCTTTTTTCACATTTCAAAGTTTTCTCCTACCCAATGCATTTGTTGTGAAGAGCACAGATGATGTATGGAACTGGTGAAGGACCATATTGTTAATTATACTGAAACTGAAATTTTAAGTATTAAAACAAACAAAAATTTAAAAAAGTTTTCTCCTACCTTCTAAAAAACATGCAGAACAGTGCCAACCCAATCTTTTTACCGGTTGATTAAATAGTCTAATATGCCTTTCCTTGAATCAATGCTTCTTAGAGTATGAAGTGATTAGAATCTCCAGCCGAGCTTTTCCATCTCCAGAAGATAGATTAGTAGATGTGGAACAAAACCTGTGAATTTCTATTTTCTAAAGCTCTTCAAGTGTTTCTGATGCAAACATACCCCAGACATTTACTGCCTTAGAATGTTCACACTTCCCCATTTGAAAAGAATCTTAGTTAAGGAAAAAATAAGTGTTCAAGTTTATTATTTCAACTTCAAAAAGTTCTCTGAAACTAAAAGCAGGTCCAAATGGTTACAAAAATGATCACTGATGCAGGGGCAGTGTGATTCAAACCAGCTCTTCTTGAGCTGTAAGGTGCATAGAAGCTCAGAGGGAAAATTGTTAAAAGGTGTATTCTGATTTAGGAGGACTCGGATAGAGTCCAAAACTCTGCATTTCTAACAAGTTCCTAAAAGCCCCTGATTCTACTGGTTCGCAGAAAACTCCTTAAGTGGCAGGGGCAGAGAAGGTGGATCATGGGAGATTAAGATTCAGAAAAGTTGGTCTTGGCTATCATTTTATAGTCAGAATGTTTTTATCTTTCCAAACCTTGATTTCTTCATCTGTCAAATAGAGAACTAATTATTATCTCTACTTATGGGGTTATTTTTAGATCGAAAGAAGAAAATGGACATTAAATGGTATTAACTGGGATGCTTTGGGTGGCTCAGTTTGTTACGCGTCTCTTGATTTTGGCTCAGGTTGTGACCTCACAGTTTGTGGGGTCAAGCCCCACATTAGGTTACATGCTAAGCGTGCAGCCTGCTTGGGAGTCTCTTTCTTGCTCCTTCCCTGCTCGTGTGCACATGCACGTGCTTTCCCTCTCTGAAAATAAACATTAAAAATTAAATTAAAAAAACAAATGTAAAAAAATGGTATTAATTAAAGCAGGCCTTTTCACTATGAATACCTTAGGCTGGATAATTCTTTTGTGGTAGGGACTGTCCTGTGCAATGCAGGATGTTTAGCATCACCCCTGGTCTCTATCCACTATATGCCAAGAGCACTGTCTCCCTCTACCAGCTCTAACAACGAGGAATGTTTCCAGACACTGCCAAATGTCCCCCGGAAGAAAAAAAATTTACTCACAGTTGAGAACCACTGATTTATAATAAATATTTTTCTTTATTCTGGAATATACTTTTAAAAAATTAAAATATGATCAAGGTTATAAAAATAGAAACATCACTCACAGTGTGAATACATGGTGATGAGTTCTAACAGGTGGAAACCAAGGGACTGCACAGACCCACAATGAGCAGTCTCCAGGTTGAGATCATGAAAGGCAACTACCATTTTCTCTCTTAAGTACTCATCCAAATTTAGAGCACATACTTAGATCATGGTTTGTACTGTAATTATCTTATTCTCTTCACTACCAGCTGTATTCACTACAGCTGTATTCACTACAGCAGCAGCATCCAGATTTTGATTATAATATGTATACATTAAAAAAAAAAAAAGAAAAACTCAACATCTGAGATCCACCCTAAGATTACATTTTTGACAAATAAGAACACTACCACCACTATATAACATCACTGATTCCAAAAAAGGGAACTTTTTAAATACCTACAAAAGGAAAAAGGATCATTTATAGCTTGATGGAAAATTCACATTGCCTGTTATTTTTTCCATAGTGAAAATGTAGACTCCACAGACTGGCCATCTGGGAACCACGATGACTCGTGTATTGACAACACTGAAAATGTAACTAGCCCTTAAGAAATGTTTGTTGACACAACGGTGAACAGCATGATGGGGTGGAACTGGGCAAAAACCGTCATGACTTAAGTTCTAAGAATTAATGGCTCATCAAATTCAATCCAGTGAACAATGAAAAATTATTTTTTACCTGGTAGTCTCGAAGACCAACCAATATAATATCTGAGGTATTTATCCAAACCTAAGAAAGAAAAGTCACTGCATGTTACAATGAGAAATAAAGAATCAAAGCAATAGTCAGTCTTTCCATAAAATATTATTCACTCAACTGTGGGTGAAGTACCTGGATTTAGAACTAGGAGCAAAAAACCAAACAAACCTATAGTAAGCAGCTGAGGATGTTTCAAACCTGTAATTTGGGGGGTGCGCCTGGGTGGCTCAGTCGTTTGAGCGTCCGACTTCGGCTCAGGTCATGATCTCAGTTTGTGGGCTCGAGCCCCACATCAGGCTCTGTTCTGACAGCTAGCTCAGAGCCTAGAGCCTGCTTCCAGTTCTGTGTGTCCCTCTCTCTCTGACCCTCCCTTGCTTATGATCTCTCAAAAATAAATGTGTTAAAAAACAAAACCAAAAAACCCCCTGAAATTTGGGATGCTAAAAAAAAAAAAAAAGATCTTATTTAACTAATTGAGTTTATTAAATCCAGAAGAATGATGATTAGAAATTTAGTAATTCCTAATAGTGAATTACTCTAAGTGGTTAGTTATCTATCCATTATATGTGAGAAGATAAAGTTAGAAACGTGCTTTTCTCTCCTTCCCCCCCTTCCACCAACTCATACACAAAGCTGGCAAAACCACCTTAAGTTTAGAAAGGGGATTAAAAAATAACCCATAAAACCAGAGTCAGAGGGACTTTTATCCAACTTGATTAATATATTGGCCTTAACATATACTGTGATGAGAAATTAATCACTACTTTCCAAGGCAGCCCATTCAGGATCACAATTCCAGAAATTCAGTATTACCATAACACTTAATGTAATTCATATTCAAATTTTCTAAACCCGCTTTACAAGGTTTTCGCTCACCCTCAAATCAGAATCCAAACATGGGCAACCTACCCCATGTAACCATTAGGTCTCTTTCATCTCCATTCAACTGGAATAGTTCCCATCCTCGGTCCTCCTGACACAGCCCCCAACTACCTCCAACTTTTAAGGTCACTAACATTGTAGTAGGGTCTGGCCATTTGTTTTACAGGTTCCCTTAATTTGGATTTGTTGATTGTTTCTTCATCACCAGATTCAGGTTAAACATTTTGGGCAGAACAACATAGGTGATGTAAACGAGTCTTTAAATGGAATCCTTATAAAGTAACCATCATGGAGTTTGCTGTTTTGATTTATCATAGTATATCACTGTTCTACTGAAATCTTTGAGAATTTACAAAAATGAGGTCCTTGACCCATAAAAACTATAGAGCCATTTTCCCTCTTAATCGTAGTTTTAAAGTAAAACGAATCTCCACACCTACCTTTTTCCTCAGTTTTCCTCTGATGTGACATAACCTCTTTACACCATCAAAACACATGGCTTCTAATCGTCCATTTCCCAACATTTTGATTACTTGAGCATATTCTTGGGGGAGAGAAAAGAAATGTGTACAGGATACTGTCCAACTTTTCATAAAACAACAACTTAAAAATCCACATAAAACTGACTTGAACACATAGGTATACTGGTTAGGAAGAAATGTGTAGTAAAATAAATAGAAGGGAGTGGTAACACCAAGCCAACAGACTCCATAATGTCATTTCTATGGCAAGCGGTCTCTCCTATCAGAAATGCTTTAATTATCTACTCATACTGAATAAGCAGAATGACTATGATCTTCATAACTATACTTTACTTTTTAAAGTTTTATTTAAGTAATCTCTAAATCCCACATGGGGCTCGAACTCATGACCTAGATCGAGAGTCACAGGTTCTTTGGACTGAGCCAGCCAGGCACCCCTTAACTCTATTTTACTTTGGAGATCAAAGTGGTGTGTCCCAAAACATACATTATACCCCATCAATCTCTCACACCTGGATTCTCTCCCAATTTTGGACCTCCTTGCCCTCAAAACCTTTAGAAGCTAATTTCAACATAATTTTTCGTATATTTGGCACATAAAAGTAGCTTAATTGTTAGTAATGTCTTTGTGAAATTAGAATTCATTATTAGGGATTATTCTAAAGTTTCTGTGAAGCCACAGAAAGATATTCTCAGGCAAAATGCCAAACTTTTAATTAAAACAGTTCCAAAAGGATACCCAGGAAGCCACCCGGTTTTACTGCCACTTGGACAACGGAGATGATGAGCAATAGCGTGCACAGGGGCCTTGACTGGGGGCAAGGGCAGGTGTGCCTCAGAACGCTTACCTGACTCCAGTTGTACAGAAGGCTGACCCCCAAAGAGAATACCCACTGATTTGTAAATACACGGAGACCGAACTTTGAAAGGCTCAACCGTGGGGCTGACAGGCTGAAGTGAGTTGCTCAGACTATAATGAACCTAGAGCCTCAACACGGTGGCCAACTCAAAGGCAGTATGTCTTCCAAAGTGGGAGGAAAGTATGAAAAAGTGATGATCACAATAAAGTCAATTGTTAATGGAGGGAAGAATGAGTAAGGTAAGAAACTGAAAGGTCTTTTAGCCACAATACGTGTTTCATTTTTGGTGGCTTATATATACATAGCCATGAACAAATCCACCAAAGTTCTAAAAAAGGACAATCAAAAAAAGTTCTTTATTAAAATATGTTGGAAATTACTGGAATAACTAGGCTTCAAAAATATATAATGTATTCATGCTAAATTATCTAAGTGTGATAATCTATTGTGATTGTGAAAGAGAACATACTTAAGAGACATAATACAGCAGTAAGGTACAAGCATCACGATGTCTGCAACTAACTTTAAAATGGTTCAGGAAACACACACACATGAAGGGCTTAAAGGAGTTCATTGCACTAATACTGCAGCTCTCCCGAAGCAGCTTTTGAAACTGTTCAGGGGTTGCGGGGCACTAGGGTGGCTCAGGTGGTCAAGCGCCTATTAATTTTGGCTCAGGTAATGATCTCACAGTTCATGAGATTGAGCCCTACTTGGGGCTCTGCATGGACAACAAGGAGCCTACTTGGGATTCTCTCTCTCTCCTCTGCCCCTCCCCTGCTCATGTGTTCTCCTCTCTCTCAAAATAAATAAACCTACATAAAAAAAAAAGAAGAAAAGAAACTGCTCAAAAATCTGGGACCTAGTGTTATGGATCTTAGTTTGGAAAGGTCAATTGTTTAGTTTTATTGTATCCTATTCTTTGATATTATATGCTAATAGTACTGAAGAAATGAGGCCAAGGACTCTAACTCATCCCTTAAAAATCCATTAACCGATGATGCTACTATGCTAACTATGTAGCATCATTTACTGGGTGGCTCAGTCAGTTAAGTGTGTTTAAGCTCCATATTGGACTTGAAATGGGCATGGAGCCTACTTAAAAAAAAAAAAAAGGTCTACTAAACCACGGAACTGTTAACTGTAGCTTTTGAGGCTTAGTTCTTTCTGAACTATACAATTCATTAGTTATGAATGCTCATGCAATGCAAAACAATAAAACCTAGAGGTTTATAAAAATGTCACCAATCAACACACTGACTATACCAAAAATTGATTACCAAAAGAATAGCTCGGGGAGGGGGGGGGGGGCGGCAGTGAGAAATTAAAGACAAACAAACACATGATTTTATGGTTCAGGATTACAAACTTATAGCTTTTACGTTTAGAAATCAAAAATTCCCTACTTAAAAAAGAAAACTATTACTAAAAAAAAAACAAAAACCCTCACAGAAATGCTTACCTTGTCCATCTTCTTTAAACACCAGCTCTCTTTTTTCAGATTCATTCTCATTCTTACCTCTGCGTCTATTTTTACCTCCTTTACCTAAAGGTTTTAAAGAAAGAAAAAGATGTTATTTGCAAAATAGGAAAGAAACTAAATGACTCACAACACGCTTTAAAAAAATCACTTACATTTAAAAATTCACCTAATAAGGTCACACAATCATATTAAATTTACAATCTCCAATCATATTAAACACAGACACAGTATTACTCCCCTCCTCTTCTTGGAAATTCCTTTTGGGTTATTTCTGACTTAAGAGAGCCACTTGCAGTATTTTTTTTTAAAGTTTATTTACAGAGAGAGAGATGTCAAACAGGCTCCCAGGAGCTCAAACCCATGGACCGTGAGATCATGACCTGAACGGAAATCGAGAGTCGGGACGTAACCCAGGTGCCCTGCCACTTGCACCATTTTTGATCTTTATCAGCCCCCAGTCCACGTTATGCCTATTCCTCTAGAGCTTCATTAATTCGGAAGTCCCACCATCTAACTCACTTTCTAAGGAAATTAAATTTTCTCTTACCTATCACTTCTTTGCTAATAATTTTATTTTTCTGCCTGCTATTTCAACTAAGCATTGGTTTCATATTTCTAATGGCTCCAGTGAATGGGCTGCTGTCACAATCTCAAGATTTCATTCAAAACTCAGTTTTTTCTTTACAAAGCTGGTCCTTAATCAACACCGTTTCTGTTAGTGGTAAGATGATCACCTTAAAGGACATAAATCTCTCAACCTATAAACACGCCAGTCGACCGCTCAATACTTGTCTTCCACTATCTTATCCAAGTAGACTTCTCACTGTCCTGGTAACTCACCCTTAACAAGCCTATGCCTATGAGACAGGTACTATTTTGTCTTTATTTCACAAGAAATAACAGTCTTTGGAAGGTTAAGTGACTTATCCAAGGCAGTATCATATGAAGTGAGAGATCCAGGATTTGAAGTGAGCAGTATGTCCCCACTTAACTATACCCTTAACCACTATACAATAAAGCCACCCATTTACTTGTCACAGTCACCCTATGAAGTAATAACATTTAACCCCAGTTTACCCGAAGCTCTGAGAATTAACTCATTTAACATATTCTAGTGTGTGTGGGTGAAGAGACTCAAACCTAATCTTTTTGTTCCTAGTCCTCACCTTAGGGTCTCTCTTCAGAGCATTTTGTTCCCATTCCAGAACCTACTAAACCACACTGGTGGCCATTTTCACAACGTAGGAGAAAGGCTGTAAGGGTTAGTGATATTAAAGAACTCATGGGAAGAACCTGGAAGCAGCAAAAGGTGCAGAGTCCAAACAAAATAATGAATGTGCACCTGGCCACTGCAAAGAGACACATAACTTCTAGAATCCAGGGCACTTAATCAGTCCTAGGGGCAGTTTCATAATGCTCTGTGCTATTGTCAGGTGGGCCTCTATCATTTCCTGACCACAGAATTTAGAACACCCAGAGGCCTTAGAGTTCAGTATGTGAGGCGTTCTTAGGGCAAACCGAAACTGATTTCCCAGGAAGAGTCAAGCATCTTCTGCTTCAAGCCATTAATCACTCAAGCCGGACAAGCCAGAGCGAGAGTCACACCGGCTTTGCTTGCTGACTTATATCCCCGAGCTGGGCAATTCTTTGAATGAATCCATCAAGAGTAGTCCATACATTCCTAAAGGAGTGGCAATTTTAAAATTAAAGGTGGTAACTTCCTCAAAGTGTGGGAGCACCTTACCCCAAATGGTCATCAGGAGTGGACCAAAGGATACCCTTTTCCCTGAGGTAATAACCCCAAGGAATCTACAGGATTCTATAGGAAATAAGCTGGTAAGAATCATTCCAAACAAGTCATTCAACACACAGTTCATGGCAATTTATATCCTTGTGAAATCATTACCAAAATTATATTCACAGGACTTCCAGCTTTTCCAATAAAGAAAAACAAATAAACAAAAAACATGAATTTATTTCTACATTAGTAAACCTCACCTCATAAAATCCAGGGGTCTTGGGAAGCACTGTTCCTCTAAGGGAACAGATCGGTCTTACACGTACTGGAATGATGAACACCAAATTCAGAGTGGTGGCCACCTCCAGAGCAGGAAGACAGAGGAAGAGGACTGGAGAGAGGGTCACAAAGGGCTTTACCCGATTCTGTGTTTTAATTTCTCAAGGTCACAAAAATGGACTCCCAGGTGTTCATTATATTATCTATTATATTTTTTGTATGCTTCAAATATTATTTATAAAGAATGATGTATTGTTGACAATTTATCAGAATTAACCAGACCCTGATCACTCTCCTCTCTATTTTACTGCCATGTAAGAGAATACAACTTTAAAGGAGGCTAGTGACCTAGATGTGATTTAACACATAAGTTTAACGCAGAAGTCCTGTTCCGTTGGAACCTATTATTATTCATCTGAGAGTGGTCTACAAAAGGAAGGTGACTCAACCCAACAGGTATTTATTGAGCATCTACTAAGTGTCAAGCGCTAGCAATTCAATGTGATTAAGACAGATCCCATTACTGCCTATGAGAGCTTACAGTCTAGTGAGGGAACTGGAAGTCTCCTCACTAGAAATAAGGGTAAGAATCTAACTGAGGTGATCCAATTACCATCTAAGAGGAAATACGAGATTAGACAAGTTAAAAGAAAACTATGACTTTTAAAATCCTATTTTACCTAGAATAAATCAACAGTAAAATACTACAAAAAGGATCTGCAAGCTAGACTTCTGAAGGCAGTGGAGTGCCTTGAGGGAACTGCACCACATCTTGCACAGAACGGCAAGCAAGTACCCCAAGGGATAAAATGAGTAGCCACAGTGACAAAGAGGAAATGAGGCAGAATCCCTGGTGCCGGCTGTGAAGTAGACTCGGCGAAGAGAAGTATGCCTGGGTCCAGGCGGGGGTCTCAAGAATGAATAACCAAAGAAAATGTCCCGTGGGCTGTGTAATACGCTCCTCTCCTGAAGGAAAAACAATGATCTCCCTGTTTATACTGGCACAATTTCCTTGGAGAAATTATAAAGATACCTAAAAAGCCAGAAATTCCCTTAAGTCTAAAAAACGGGATAATTTCTTTAGGACTCCTCTGCTTTTCGGTAGGTCAATAAACCTATCTTCAAGGGGCGCCTGGGTGGCTCAGTCGGTTGGGCGTCCAGCTTCAGCTCAGGTCAGATCCCCCGTTCGTGGGTTCGAGCCCCGCGTCGGGCTCTGTGCAGACAGCTCAGAGCCTGGAGCCTGCTTCCGGTTCTGTGTCTCCTTCTCTCTCTGACCCTCCCCCTCTCATGCTCTGTCTCTCTGTTATCAAAAATAAATAAAACATTAAAAAAAATAAAATAAACCTATCTTCAAGACTGATAATTTGTGGACGTTCAGCCTTAGAATGGAGGAAACTTAAAGGTCTTTACTCCCAATACAATATATACAAGATCTGAAGCAAAAATAAGAAAGCTTGGTTAAAAATGGAAGAAGTGTTCTGGGGGATTAAAAAAAAACAAAACAAATGAGTAAACCCCGTAAAGGGATGTGGAAGAGTAAATCTCTAGAAAGGAACCCTAAATATGTAAATATGCATTAAGGTTTCATTCACTGTTTAAAAGGGGGAGGAAGCAGTCGCAAAAACACTCAACTATTCATAAAGAAATCCATGCAGGAGTACCTGGTCACTAAAGCAGGCATTACTTTTTCAAAGTTAAGAACTGCTTCTAGGGCTTAACTCTCCTTGCCCAGGAAGGCCAAAGACGCCCCATTTGTGTGACCCTGGCCGCCCGGAAGAGGTCTCCCTACAGGTCCCTAAAGCGCCGCGGTCAGTCTGGCGCGAATCGGGAGCCAAAGCCCACACTCCCGCAGGAGGCCCTACAAAAATGGCGTCGGCTCCACCCCAATGTGACCAAACTGGTAACACAGGAGTAACTTCTCAGCTCCTTTCCCAAGCGCCGAACCGCGTCCGGATCGTCCAACCGCGTGTAGGCAGGGAGGAGAGTAAGGTCACCGCGGCCTGGGCAATGCGGAGGGCCGCGGACAGGACCGGAGAGACTGGGTCGGGCGGAGTCGTGGTCCCGGGGTCTAAGGCGGCATTACCTTTATTCTTGGGCATGGCGCTGACGGCGGCCTCCCGGCGTTTCCGACTCTTATCTGGGTGGTGGCGGTAGTGGCGGTGACTCTTCCGAAGTGACCGAAGGGCGACTCGTGGAACCACGCGGTACCAAACAAGCAAGCGTGGCCCGGTCGCGTGCGCGGGAGAGTCTCGCAAACGAGTTTTTCCGAGATCCGCCTGCGCCCACGCTAAGCCGCAGCAAATGGCGTCGCGACTACTTGCGTCGCTTTTCCCCGCCTCCCAACGCCGGCTGGCCCGCCCTCACCTCCCCGGCACTACGGCGCATGCGTCGTCGACTCCCTGCCCCTTCCCATTGTTACGGCGGAAGGTGACGCGCCTTTGGAAAGTTCAGGTTAGTTCGCAGAAACACGCGGGGGGCGGGGCCGTTAGCGAGAAGGAGAAGGACTCCGGGAGGGAGTGGGCGTGGCCCAGGCGTCATAATAAAGGGCGGCTTCAGGAGGCGCCCGCTGATGGCTGACATCGGACCTTTCTGCTGCTTTGTGACAAACCCGTGTCTCCTAGCTGCTGACTCATTAATCTCACAGCTAGTTTTAATTTGGTCCTTTCACCCGCCCGACCAGGTCTGGGGCCTGAGGTTAAGGGCAAGGCTTTCCTGTAATCCCCATTACCGAGGCATAATATTTGCCTGACATTTGTTATTACTTTATAAATTTCTGTCTTCCCAACCTCACTGTAGGCAGAGACGACATCTGTTGCTTACTATTCTCACCATTTAGCAGAATGTGTGGCACACAGTAGGTGCTCAATATACACAGGAAGGGAGGGAGAGGAGAAGACAAACTCAATGTTACAGGCTGAAATGTTCCCTCCCAAATTTCTTATGTTAAATTCTTAGCCCCTAACACCTCAGAATGTGTGACTGTATTTGGAAATAGGCTCTTTAAAGAGGTAGTTAAGTTGAAATGAATTCATTAAGGTGGGCCCGAATTCAATATTGACTGGTGTCTGTATAAGAAAAGGAAATTAGGGGGTGCCTAGGTGGCTCAGTCGGCTAAGCCTCCGACTTCCGCTCAGGTCAGATCTCACGTCCATGGGTTCGAGCCCTGCGTCAGGCTCTGTGCTGACAGCTCAGAGCCTGGAGCCTGCTTCGGGTTCTGTATCTCCTTCTCTCTCCGCTCCTCCCCCTCTCATGCTCTGTCTCTGTATCAAAAATAAATAAAATTTTAAAAAAAAGAAAAGGAAATTAGGGGGCACCTGGGTGGGTGGCTAAGTCGGTTAAGGGTTCACCTCTTGGTTTTGGCTCAGGTCATGATCTCACAGTTCGTGGGTTCGAGCCCCGCGTCGGGCTCTGTGCTGACAGCTCAGAGCCTGGAGCCTGCTTCAGATTCTGTGTTCTCCTTTATCTCTGCCCCTCCCCTGCTCATGCTCTCTCTATCTCTCTAAAAAATAAATAAAACATAAAATAAAAGAATAGAGCATAGACGGGCAAGGGAGGAAATAGACCATGCAGGATGCTACTGCAATTGCCTTGGACTAGGGTATAAGGTTTCTTTGTGACATGATGAGAATGTTTTAAAATTGCGTTATGATAATGGTTACACAACTCTGTAAAAATATTAAAAAACAGTAAATTATACTCTTTAAATGGATGAGCTTTATAATATGTAAATTATATCAATAAAGCTGCTAAAAAGACCTGGGAAAATGGATCTGACCAAGGAGAAATGAAAGAATTGACAAATGGTACTGAGAGCTTAGTTGAGATTAGAAAACATAAACTTGCAGTAGAAATTTGCAAAATTGTATGTTTCTTTTCCAACATACCAGTTACTGCTCAAGTACAGTATACAAGCAAGGGTGTAAGGAAGTTCAGTCTGGTAGTAGAGGAAACAAAGAATGAGGGTTCAGAGTAGGGGATGGGGAGAAACCAAAGGTATAAAATTCAAATTCCTTAATATGACTTATTACTTCTTTTTAAAAATTATTTTAATTTGTTTTTAATGTTTATTTATTTTTGAAGGAGAGAGAGACAGAGAGTGAGTGGGGGAGGGACAGAGAGAGAGGGAGACACAGAATGCAAAGCAGGCTCCAGGCTCTGAGCTGTCAGCAGGGAGCCTGGTGCAAAAGTCAAACTCACAAACCATGAGATCATGACCTGATCCAACGTCGGATGCTCAACCCACTGAGCCACCCAGCACCCCTTATTTTTATTTTTTTTTATTGTTTATTTTTGAGAGAGAGACAGAGAGAGAGAGAGAGAGATTGTGAGTGGAGGAGAGGCAGAGAGAGTCCGAAACAGGTTCCAGGCTCTGAGCTGTGAGCACAGAGCCTGATGCGGGGCTCAAACTCATGAACCGCAAGATCATGACCTGAGGGGAAATCAAGAATCAAACATTTAACCTATGGAGCCACCCAGGCACCCCTATGACATACTATTTTTGATGATCTGGCCCCTATCTCTTGACTCTTATATCTTCCTTCTTATGTTTTAAATTCTATTCATACAGAACTGTTTATTTTCTTGAGGGTCTCTAACTCTCTGCACATTCTATTCTACCCTTCCCCTTTTATGTTGCAGCATAATCATTGTTCTCTAAGGTCTGCCCTGATCCTTAGGCAACTCTGCTATATATTCCTACAGCACCCTGCATTCCCTTCACCTAATTTTGCTAGTGTCAGTCAATTCTATTTTTTTAGTGTGGAATAACAAAATTTCCAGATCTACAAACCTGCAGAAGAGTGACCATGGCAGAAACTGCTGCTCCAAGCTGGCTTGCCTGAGGAGCCAGATGCTTCTTGATATAACCATGGTAGGCAGGCTAATGGACTCTGAAGATGTCTGTGTCCTAATCCCTGGAAACTGAATATGTTATCCTACAATAGTAAAGGGAATTAAGGCTGCAGATGCAATTAATGTTGCTAGTCAGTTGACCTTGAGATGGGGAAATTATTCTGGATTAATTGAGGAGACCAATCATATGAATCCTTAAAAGTGGAAGAAAAGGCGCAAGAGAGGAGTCAGAGAGATTCATGTGAAGACAACTCCACCCACTGTTGCTGGGTTTGAAGATGGAGGAAGGGGGCTAAGATGCAAGGAATGCAGGTGGCCTACAGAAACTGGAAAAGGCAAGGAACCAATTCTCCCCTACAGCTTCCAGAAAGGAATTCAGCATGTCCAACACCTTGGTCTTAGCCTGGTGAGACCCATATTTGACTTCTGACCGACAGAACTGGGAGATAATAAATTTGCATTATTTTAAGCCACTAAGTTTTGTGGTGATTTGTTAAAGCAGCAGAAAACAAATACAGTAACATTTCCATGTTGCCTCTGTATAATGCCAAGTAGACTTGAAGCTTTCCATCTTAACCTAAATACCTAAATTAATCCAAGTGGATAGTCCCTAAATTGTCTGTTTTGGGCTGAACTGTGTCTCCCTCCAAATGCATATGTTGAAGCCCTTAGCCCCTGTACCTTGGAGTTAAGGTCTTTAAAGAGGTAACTGAGTTAAAATGAGGCTGGTAGGGTGAGGCCCTGATGCAGTATCACTGATGTCCCTATAAGAGGAAGAGACACTAGGGGTGGGATGACCACATGAAGAGGCAGCAAGAGAATGGCCATCTTCAAGCAAAGGAGAGGCCTCAGAAGAACCCAACCCTGCTGGTACCTTGACCTTGGACTTCCAGACTCTGGAACTGTGAGAAAATAAATTTCTGTTGTTGAAGCCACCCAGTCTGTGGCATTCTGTTATGGCAACCTGAGCTACTAGTAAACACACCATCATAATATAGAAAAACCACTAAAAATGTCAACTGGGAAGGGAAGGGCTAACTGTAGGCCTATAGCCCATTCCCTCTCCACCAGGAATCAGGGACCTCAATTAAATTTCCTTTTAAATGCACCAATGATATTTACTCACAGAAAGAAAATGAAAAGTCTTTATCTCTAAAACCCCTTTAGTAAGATACGTTTGGTCTATAGAGATGGCTAATTGAAAACCTGGGATTGTGAAGTATGGAGGATGAGGACTCATCATTTGTGCAATTAACAAGGTAGTATAAAAAGATGTCGCAAAACCAAATGATTTGAGCAATGTCTCCACATACATTGCTCAGAAGGAAACTTGTCCTTCAATTCTGAGTCCAAAATGCACCATAATGAGGAAGAAAAAGGGTATTTTTTGGAGCTAAGTCTGATAATCTTGGACTTCTCCAAGAAAAGCTTGTTTTATCTGTGCCTGGCGATCACTCTGTATCCTTTGAATCATTACTCAAGTTTGGTACTGGGTAAGATCTATGACGTACGAGTCTGATGTGACACTCTTGGGACTAACCAAGACTTTGCATACAAAAATTATTTTGCACTTCTTAACTCAGAAACGTTCCTGCTTTAAGTTACATCAGTCCAATCTGGACTGATACTATACTTTGGATAGAATTTGGCAATATGAAGGATTAATTATATAATTGAAATAACCTGATAAGTGACATATATGCATTTACTTGAAACTTTATTATATAAATTTTCATTTCTTTTAAAGATTACAAAACCTGTTCTGTGACAGGAATACAAGCAATATTGTTCCAGGATTATTCATGGATACATCTGAAAGAGCTTAGATTACACATTAATAGTATGATTCGAAAACTTCCCAGATTAAACTCTTAAGCAAAACAATTTAAAGTATTCAGTGATATTTAATCCTTTACAAGCATTTCATAATTATGGCAGCAGGTGCCAAGCATCTGATGTGATTTAACCACCGATAAAAGGTACAATACATAGGAACTCATGATAAGGTACCTTGGGCCTCTGGCATGCCTCACTAGAGAGAAACTAGTATAAAGTAAGATCATGTATAATAGTAGAAAAATACTTGTGATTTTTCTTTTTTAAAAACTGTTTAAGTAGATGCCCACCCCATTCCCACTCAAGGCCAGAAATGCAAAATAATTACAACCCTTAGGCATATACCTTCCCTTTTGCTCAGGGTAAGAGTTAAGATAAACCTAATACATGTACATAATTTTAAGAATTAAAAACTCATCACCCACAATTATTAACGATGCTAAGGAATGGCAATTATATATAAAAAGAGCTTTAGATGGTAAACTACACTTAGAGAAACATAAACCAAAACCTTTATCCTTATGCCCTTGCTTTGTATTTAAAAGTTCTACTTTAAATACTTGTTTGAAAAACTCAGTATACAGTTCACTCAGTACTATAGTGATAATAGGAGTAAAGATTTTCACTTCCATTAGATAATGAACTAATCTACTTAGACTATTACAGAGACTCTCCTCTCACATATGTTTACATATTTTGTATTCAAACGGTATGTGCTCTCAAGAGGTTTCCTTGAGGTTTGCATCTCTGAACTTAGTCTCTAAATTTTCCTTTCCACTAATCTCTATTCAATGTCATATACTCTGCTAGTTGCTCTGAGAGAAGTCATGGACATTTAAACAGCTTATCATGCACTTCAAGGTTATATGGCAAAATAATGAGGAAAGTGCCTTCAGAGGTAGGAAGTAGACTCTCATCCCAACCCTTGGTATGCCCTGTTATGAACAGTTAAAAGACTAGAATCAAAGTGGTAAATGTGAGACTGATCGTAATACAAGGCTTAAGAAAATTAAGTCGACTCAATTACCAGAATTCTTTGAGAACACTCAGTCACATTGGAACCAGTTACAAGTCACTTGACCACACAAAATACAGCAGTGTCAGAAGTATATAAAGCACACTGAAGATAAAAAGTTTTCTTGGCCATCCATATTTAGGTATTATCATCCTGTAGATTCTTCACTAGAAAAAGTGGTTAAACGTGGCTCTGCCGAATACCACAGTCCCAAGAGAGCAAAATTCATTCCTTCATTAATTGGTCTCCACCAATGGTCACTTGGGGAAACCAGCAAAATGTAAGCAATCTGGAGGTGAAAAGAGGACTATTTTCATTCACTGAAATATAAATACTGAGTTGTCAATTTATCTGTGAATTAACTAAAACTCAAAGCATATATCTAGTTTGTGAGTCACAAGGAGTTGAAGCTTTTGGAGGAACAGAACTCTCAGACTAGAATGGAACCTCTTGGTTTTAAGCACCAAGAGTCAACTCATGGAACTCATCACATTTGTTCATCACTGAAAACAGACCTTTTATAACCCTTTACATTCCTGAGATACCTGTCCTGATGCCTTCATCTCACAAACCCTTGATACTACCATGAAAATGTTCTCTATAAAATATGGTAAAGCAAGCTGAACAATGTTTCGCCATTTATAAAGGCCAGGAAGTAGAGAATATCAAAGCCATGTTGAGATATGTGTTGCTGACTCCCATAGTGATTAAGCACATCTGTATCATGGCTCCCAACTCTTGAATGCTTTTTTGCTCTCACCCCAGGCTGGACCTACTTCAGCCCCTTTCCAACCCAACCCATTCTGCTTACTCATGAAGTCTTTGCACCCACCCCTCTCCCTCTTTAAGTCTTTCCTGTACTTAGGGTGCATGGCACAGCGAAGAGGCCAGCCTCACCTCCCATAATGTGTCCTGGCCCCAACAGCAACTACTTCTTAAAATTAGGTGGGAAATGGTTGATCCAAACCCATACTTTGCAGCCTAGGGCGTGTGAAATGTGAATCTCTACTGCATACACACCACACCACTCACTAAGTGACTTTTCCCACACATTAACCTTGCAGCATATTGATTCCGTGCCTTGGCAAAATTATTACACTTTTGGACTTCTAGGGCTGCTTGTGAATGAACAAATCCACATCAAAACTGTTAAGGAAGGGTCTATTGTACTTAGAAAAAGGCATCTCTACAAATTAGAAGGAGCTGAAATGATTTACATAAAAAATTAAAAGGGCAAAAACTTACCTTAATTTAACATCATCACTTCAAAGGGAAGATACAAAACACATGGTAGTGTAATCCATATTTTTCAGCATGTGCTCGACAAAGTTAAGTGCAATCTTCAATTCTAGATGTTATTTTGGATTGTAAGCTAAGAGGGGGGTTTGTGAAAGTGGCCTGATAGTTTAGTTCCTTCTTTCACATTGAAATATCTTTAAGATTGAACTAAAATCTTTCTGGGAGAAGCCCTGGTAACCAGCAGAACTAACTGAAGGGCTCGGAGGAACTGGACTCAGAAATTAATGAAAAGGTAAATCCAGTGCAGGCAGTCCATTTAGAGCACAATTGTTGCTAAAGTTTGTCTGTTCTAAGTTAAAGGCAATAGAAAAACCAGGACCACAGATGAAATAAATTAAGCTCATGAACTGCATTTTAGGCAAAAGTCTTCACTTTTGTGAGCATATGACTTGCTTTTCTCCAATAAAACTGGCAGTTGGAGTAGGCAAAAAAAAAAGGCAGTATCTTTGAAAGCAATCAGCTTGGCATTCATATACCAGTAGAGTATTGTCCTAAGAAATACATATATATTTTTGAACAAGTCTGCTCTTAGTTGGGTGATAATATGAAGGGAAGGCAGCATGGTGTTACGAGGGTAAAAAAACCAAATGAGAAGTCTTTGCTTTGGGTCTTAGGTTCTTTACATGCAACATAAGAAAGTTGGACTAGATAATTTATAAGGATTTACACATTTACTTCTGGTTCTAAGGCTATGATGGACAACACACCTAAGCAATTATGGAAGAGCAACAGTGTCCAAAATTTGCAAATCTTTTTTCTGCCCAGAGTTACATTAACATTTTACAAGTGACAAGAATGTGGGATGGTTATAGTTTGAAATAGTGAACAGAGAGATAAAGGAAGAAAAGCTTTCTTTCCAGGCAATGGGAAGCAGTTTTTGAGAGTAAGCATTCATATACTCAAAAATTAAAAAAAAACAACTTTCTCCTACTAGATCTTCTGAAACCCCTCCTCCTATATATTTTTTTATTTAGAAGATAAACTTACATTTGATTTCTATGTGATAATCCTCTTGCGTCACTTAGACAACACTAATGTTACAGATATACCCTTCATCTTTAGTTGCACAGAGGAGAAATTAAGAAATAATAAGTGGCTTCCAAGACATTTAACTGAAGTATACTTTCTTGGCTTTGTACTTACAAGGGAAGATTTACAGCTTCAGGCAGGAAAAAAAAGACTTCTGATGTCAATGGCTCAGTACATGACTAAGATCCATTGGGCACATTCTTGATAAGGCTAAGCCAAACCACTTTTTCCTTGTTCATGTTTTTCATATTATAAATTGATGTACAGTAGATAGCTTGACCAAAATACAGGTAATAATGGACACAAAAATTTCTTTACTCAAATAAAACTGTGAAAACTACCAGATTAGATGTAGATAATGAATACTGTAATCAAAGCAGACCCAGTGATCACTATGAAAACTGATTGTTTCTGAAGTTAAAGGAAACATTATATGGCTATAAATCATTAAAAGGAATTCAGAAAACACTCAATGGTGAACATTCACTTCGCCTACCTTACCTATTTCAGGTGAGAACCGATATTGTTTGATCAAGAATGTTTTATTCCCTCGAATAAGAAAGTTTAAATCCAATTCCATATAGAGGCTGGTGGCCTTTATTACATTCAAATTAGTGTTTAATATAGAGCATTGTAATGGGCTAGAACTCATTATGATTTACGTTTTTTCCAAAGAAAGCATACTTTTCTTGTAAGTATATAAGAACAGGAATTCTGTTATTCATATGCTAAACTCTGCAACTTCATCTCTTTAAACATTAAAGATCCAATGGGACTCGAATGACCTGTTGCTAAATTTTCCTTCACCAATCTCTTTACCATAACTCTTAAACGCCTTGGATGTATATTGGCAAAATCCCAAATTATATGCCAAATACTAAATATGGATACTATTCAAGATTAAAAGTGCAAGGACTACTTCCTTAATTAAGGAAAAAAGAACTCTAAGGAGTTGCAACGCACATGGACTAACTTCATAGTTGTACTCTTGATGTCATGCCACACACACGTGATAACTTTCTCTGCCATAACAGCTCTCTAGGTTAGTCTGACAAAGCACCTGACTTTAAGAAACAAACAAATGAACGAACCAGTGAAACAGACACGGGGAAAGATATGTACATTTTGGAAGTTGTTACATTCAACAGCTGTTCCACAATCTGGCCATTTTGAGGGCTGTCCAACAATACTGTTAATCCAGGTGAACTATTTAACCAGATTTAATAGTCAATTGATTAATAATAGATTCCAAGTTAAACAAAGCATGTATACATTAAAGAAAGCAGTACAGAAATGTACTGTATATGAACTGTTTACAAAAACATACAAAATGTTGGATGGCACAAGGGATACAGTGCTAATAGAAACGGATTGTTTAAGCTAAGTGCTTAACATAAACTGTCCATCCCTATAACTAACAAAGAATATTTCAGGGACATGAAATATTTCCTATAAAAATAATGCTATATGGTGTAGAGTACTTTATTCAGTGTATTTTTAGGTGGTATTCATATGTTCATTATTCTCGTTGATTCAGTGAATATGTCTTCATCATGTTTCCATTTTCATTTCATCCGAAGCTCCAGGAAAATCTAACTTGCTAACAATCATTTAAAGCGAGAAGAGACGGAAGCAGGAGCAGCAGCAGGAGCAGCAGCATTATGGGTACCAGCTGGGACAGTGTGTGCTTGCAGGTGTCTCTCAGAAATGTGCTACCTGTCGCCAGAACTTGTGCTATCAGCTCACACCACGGTACCAAATATCTCACTGAGGTCATTTCACAGGGCTGTGGAGGTGATTTTTTTAATACCTCTCCGCTGAGCAAGAGTAGAACGGCCTACCGGTTCCAAAACTGGCGACTGATTACGGTTTAAAGCAGAATATGTAGCTGCCATGGCACCCTGAAAACAGGAAAGAAAGGTCACAACACAAATGACAATGGGTAGGTCAGTCACATGTACACAGAACTTGAAATGGAGATTATCCCCCCTAATTTCTTCATATGAAAATTTATACAGACTTAATTGGGCTCATAATGAAAATAATCACACAGGTCAAACCCTCTGATTTAACTAAAGTTGAAGATGCAGATGTGAGTGGCTGAAATCATAGATGAGAAAGGACAGGGATGGACTTATAACAATCAGTCCTCACTTTTCTCAGGACTATTCAACTTGTTTCTTTGCAATCCTTTAATATGAGAGGAAGCAAGACATGCTCTTTGGCACCTGTATTTTGCCATTGCTGGTGACCTCAAAGTTTGTTTTGGGTTTTGCATTAAAAAAGTAAAGTGTAGAGAAAAGTTAGGAAATCCATAGGCTTATCTGAATGATAAATTCATAAGTCATTCTTTTTTTTTTAATTTTTAACATTTATTTTTGAGAGACAGAGACAGAGCATGGCAGGGAGGGACAGAAATGGAGACACAGAATCCGAAGCAGACTCCAGGCTCTGAGCTGTCAGCACAGAGCCCGACACAGGGCTCCAACTCATGAACTGCGAGATCATGACCTGAGCCGAAGTCGGCCGCGTAACTGACTGAGCCACCCAGATGCCACAGAAGTTATTCTTATACTAGTTTTATTATGATATTTTGGTGAGCCTTGACTTTTTCTTTTCTAAATCACTCACTGTAAGGGATCTCATTCGAGAAATGGAAGCAGGATGAGGGAAAGGGAAAGGTGGTGTGGGCATGGAGAGGGTGGCTCCCAGTCTCCCGCAGAACATGTGGAAAACAGTGCCTTGGTGGGGCCACTCACCTTGACTAGATGGGGCGCGTCCTGTCTGTTTAGTTGGTATTGTGGCAGTTGGTCCCAGTGGACGATCCAAGGATGTCTGAGCACAAGGGCAGCAGTCAGTCTCTGATGAGGGTCCACATGAAGCATCTTTGACACCAGGTCCTGGAATGGGGATAATAATAATAAAACAAGCTTAACTCTTTCTGTTTGTTTTTCTCTAGCACTTAATACTGGTCAGCATTCTTCCTTAGCTTCAATGACACTATATTTTCCTGGCACCAAACCTTTGGGTTCAAAGCAATTGGTCAACATAATTTCTTAAAATTACAAACAAAAAAAGCAAAAACCTAAGTCTCTGTTTCCTCTTCCCTGAGTAACAGTAACTTTGGTGCATTACAAAGAGTAAGTTTATCACATTTATATATCTTTAAGTACTTTGGCTCTTTTTTCACCTAGATATTTTGATTTTTCTATACTTCTATAGGTTTATTTCTTTTTTAATTTCTTAATATTTTATTTATTTTTGATCTATATATACGTGGATATATATATATACACATACATACAGAGAGAGAGAGAGAGAGAGAGAGAGAGAGAGAGAGAGGGCGCGAGTGCAAGCATGGGGGAGGGGCAGAGAGAGAGGGAGACACAGAATCCGAAGCGGGCTCCAGGCTCTGAGCTCTCAGCACAGAGCAGGACACGGGCCTCAAACTTGTGAACCATGAGATCATCACCTGAGTTGAAGTCGGAAGCTCAACCAACTGAGCTACAGGCACCCCTGTAGGTTTATTTCTAAGTAATTTTTAGCTATAGACTTTTTTGTGCTGCCGGTAATAATGAAAAGCAGAACGTAACTGTCCAATAATAGGAATTTAACTGGAGGGCTCCAAATGCCCCCTCCAAAATTTTAGAATTTTTAAGTAGGCTTCATGTCCAATGCAGGGCTTGAGCTCATGACCTTGAGATCAAGAGTCGCATACTCTACAAACTGAGCCAGCCAGGCACTCCAGATTAGTTATTTTTAAGTTCTCCCACTTTATAAGCAACTCACAAGCATCATTAAAAAAAAAAAAAAACAGAACTACAGAGAAGCAAAAGAACATTAAGAACTCCCAGAATCTCATTCTTCAAGAGACAAATGCTTTCTATCTATCCAAATGCTTTCCTATGCTGAAGTATGGAGCTTTCAGCCCAGTGAGGAAGAGACAAAGAATCAATTACAAAGCAAACAGTAAGTTCTTTGATGGGATGAATAAAGAGGTACAACTAAAGGAACACAAAGAGACACGTGACCTGAACAGGGTGGTGTGGCTTAGGAGTGACTTCCTTAGAGGAATATGAGACCTGAAGGAAGAGGAGGAGATGGATTAGAGAAGGGGAGGGGAAACAGCAATTCAGAGAGGCAGAGCTGAGTGTATTTAGAGGAAAGCCCTCAGGGATAGGAGAACTTGCCATAGTTAAGGAACTGCAATGTGGCTGTAACAAAAACTGCAAAGGAGAACATGGCAGCAGATGAACGGAGAAAGGTAAGAAGGGACCAGACCATGAAGGCCCTTGTAAGCTACATTAGCAAATTTGCACTTTTTCCGGAGGTAAGAAATTATTTAAAGCAAAGAAGCAATACAGTCATGTTTGTACTTTAGAGAGATTATGCTAAATGTTGAGGAAAATGGATTGGAGGGTGCAAGCTTGGAGACTCCAATTTGAGACCAGCAAGAATTGATGGCTTCAGGGCAGTATAAGAAATGGAGAAATTTGGATGGAATTGAGGTACTTAAAAGAAACAACAGAACCAGGTGGTTGACTGTATATTGGGAATCAAGATGTTATTTTAAGGATTCCTCTGCTATTAGATATTAACAGTTTCTTATTTTTAGTTTTCATAGACAGCTAAGAGCAGGAATAAGCTACTGAACAGAATTAGAAATAAAAAAATGAAACAATCAGCATCTCTCCTGTCAAATTCTTAAAGTGGGATAATGTGCTTCAAGAACCTAAAAGGTTGCAGAACTGCTGAGGGACATGACAAAACTCTACTATAACTTTAATGAGATCTGTGCCTTAAGCAGTGCACTTTGGCCAAGTCACTGAGAACCACTTCTCCTCCTCCTGTTCGGTTACCCTTCAAAGGCTATTCCTCCTAAGCTTTCTCATTAAATGGTGGTGGCTCCCTTGAATTCTTTCCATAGCTCTCATCACTCTGCTCAGACAAGCTCATTTGTGCTCATGGCTTTAGCTACGACAGATGATGACAACTTCTAACTCCACAGTCCATCCGAGACTTCAACTCCTTCCAAAGGTCTACACCCATATAGCCAGGTGCCTGATGGACGTACATCTCTTAATTATATATCACAGTCACATTTCAAATTCTTAACTTCCAAATCTGTAACCATCACTTCTCTAAAAACTACTTTTGTATTCCACATCTTGGTGAGGGACACCACTACCCAACTCGTTTGCCTGACATGGAAATAAGGACTACATGCTTGCTATTTGCCTCTCCCTTGCTTCTTATATCCAATTAACCACCAAATCTATTTTGCCTCCTAAATTTCGCTTTCATTTGGCTCAAATCCTGCTACACCTGCTCTAGTGTAGGTCCTCATCATTCGTGACCTGAACTACTACAAAACCTTACAAGTGAAGCCCCTATATTAGGTCAGTGAGTAACAAATGAAATAATGTAGGTTACAGTGTTAGCACAGCCCTTGGCACATAAGTGCCCAGGAAATGGTTCCATTTTTCTCAAAGTCACATATGACACATATGGCCCACATGACTGATGACATTCACATGTGCAATGTGCTCTTGAAGTTATGTATCAGATTGAAAGAACCCTCCTTCCCAATTTTGTGGGTATATTCACTTATCATATTATGCTTGCAATCTCAAGTCTTTTTTAAAAACTTTTTAAATGTTTATTTGTTTTCGATAGAGAAAGTGAGAGCATGAGCGGGGAGGGACAGAGAGACAGGAAGACACAGAATCTAAAGCAGGCTTCAGGCTCTGAGCTGCCCGCACAAATTCAAACTTATGAAGCATGATATCATGATATGAGTGAAGTTGGATGCTTAACTGACTGAGCCAACTAGGCACCCCAACAATCTCAAGTCTCAACTGGACAAATGAGCAAAAGTTATTAGTAATAAGGTGACATTTATAAGAAAGGCTATGATTAGATTCTATTTTTATCTCATCCTCACCTGTCTTTTTCTTTCACTCAAAACAGCATACTGGAATGCAAGTCAATGAGAACTAAATTATCAAAATTAGAGCAAGTTGAGGTTATCTCTAGAATTTATTTAAAAAGCAGGCAATGGTTAAGCTCTGATACTATATATGGTGACATTACTTGATATGTCTCACAACTGATCATGACAATCTGTGGCAGACTCCATGGATAAGAATTATTCCTCCACAGAATAAATTTAAACAAGGAAAATCTTCAGGGCACCTGGGTGACTCAGTTGGTTGAATCAAGACGAAGTCTTGATTTCATCTCAGGTTATGATCTCAGGGTTTGTGAGATAGAGCCCTATGGTGGGCTCTGTGCTGACAGCACAGCCTGCCTGGGATTCTCTCTCTCCCTTTCCCCCTGTTCCTCCCCCGCGCTCTCTCTCTCTCAAAAATAAACATTTTAAAAAAGGAAAGTGTGATCATGAAAATGCTTAATATTTTCCAACAGTTCTCCAATACCTAGAATAAACCCCAAATCCTAAGCATAATCTTGTAGAAAAGCCTTTCATAATCTGGGCTCACCAGCTATCTTCTCACGTGTACCCTGTACTAGTCACATCAAACTGTGTGCAGCAACCTGGAGGCGTTCTGCCATGACCACAAATAGCATGTGCTGCTCTCAGCCCGGGATGGAATACGTCCTTCTGCTCCCTAACACTGCCAGGAAAATCCCTTCACTGCTTCTGGAAAGCTTTCCTGGAAATCTTTCTGACTGAGCACCATCTGTGAACTTCTTTAACACAAAAAATGTACCAGTGTAACAGCACACGTGACATATACGGTCTGGTTCTGGCCATCTCCCAACGAGACTGTGAGCTTCTTGAGATCAGGAATTGCATCTCAGTCACACCTTTTATCCCTGGACCCTCACTTATTAAGCAGGTTTTAGGTGCTCAATATATAGATGAAAAAGAAATCCGAGAAAAATGAATCATCTGGTTTAAAAAAATTTATGCTTAAAAAAGGGGAAAGGCTAACAGTTCATTTTAAATCAGTTATAAAGCCAAATATTATCTACATAGACATTAAATTGGTTAACATAGGCTTCAACTCTATGCCAAAAGGATCAATCTATATTTGTTACATATCCTATTTGCTTTTGCAATCATCTCAACTCAGGCTTCCACCTCTAAGAGAAACCAGGAAGCACTTTTACCAATAATTATCTTCTTTATCTCTTCTGCGCTTTTCTCACTTGAAAGTGGAAAGCTTTGCTCTTCTTTTTGTTTTTAGTTTTTAAGTTGTTTGCTCTTCTTTTTAAAAGAGCATTTTTTATGAATAACGTGAAAGTAGAGCAGAGTTGGAAAGCAAGTCGGCCAGAGGCTGGCAGATACTCCAGGGAGAAAGGCTTTTCAGATGCATTTCAAGCACATACTATAAAACTATACTGTTTAGTGTGAACAAGATGCGACCCTTTTCTACATATTATGGACCAAAGAGAACATGGTTTAGTTTATTCTAGGGAACATGAGCTTTGGAATCAACTGTTTGATTTGAAGCAACCACATGTAGCTGGTGGGTAACCAAGAACAAATTCACACCAAAATTCTGGGCCTTGCTTTCCTTCTGTGAAATGGAGATACTACCACCTATTTTACACAGTTTGTTAAGAAGATTAAATGGGATGATTCAGGAGAAGCGCAGTGTGAGGCACAAAAGAGACACACGAATCATGAAGACTACCACTACTACTATTATTCAGCATATTTGTAAGTAAGAAGAAGTTTTAGATGTATAGATAATAAGGCCAAACTAATACTTTCTATACAAAATAATTGGTCCATTTGTGAGTTCAAGTTATTTGGTTACATCACTTCAAAATACTACTTCATAAACAAAAGTTTTGCTTTTAAGTAGTTTTAAACTACTTCATAACAAGTTTTTTCTTACTAGGGATTATGAAAAATTATTTTCTCAAAAGCTTATAATAGGAAGCCATATTTACCTTTGCTGTGTCTGAAACAGAATTCCAGTAACCACCACTGAGTGAGAATTTTCCACTGCCTATCCGTGCCAATATTTCCTCTGGTGTATCATCAGGGCCATTTGCAAATGGAGTATAACTATTTTATAATAAAATTAAAAAGTTAAATGAATAAAATTTCTTTTTGGTTGGTAATCTTCACATTTCTTTGAAGTATTCAAGAGTATCGCTTCTCAGCCTTCTGGCTAAGATTAAGTGTGAAGTATTCAAGAGTACCCTGAGTAATTTAATGTAATAGTTCATTGAAATCTTCAAAAGTGAAAAACATCAACATTATGAAGTTCCATAAAGCACCAGGTCAAGGTATAAGCTATGAAATATTAATTAGACTTAATATGATAATACAAATATTTTAAGATATGACACATAAGAATAAAGTATTTAAAGTAGTGTATATTTATGACATAAGAATATTAAAAAGGCATGGAAAAAAATCAAGGTTAAGACCCTAAGACATTAATAAATGGCACATTATAGAAAATCAGTAATGATACAGTTATAAATATACATACACACACACACACACATACAGGATTGTATTATTAGGTAACAGGAGAAAACATGAAAAGGATATTATAATGCAGAGATTAAAAAACTAAAATTAGATCATTTGCAGACAATATTGATGAATAAATGCTTACAACTATGGCCCACTCACCCCGTCAGCATTGTATAGAGAAGGACACCAAGACTCCATATATCACAAGCAGCATCATAGCCTTGTCGTTTTAAAACCTAGAAAAAGTAAAAATTAGTATTAACACACCACTGTTTACTTTAGAGATGTGAATAGGCCATGAACTACATTGTATCTTCTACATCAGGGTATTTAAGAGAAGCCTCAATAGAACATGACTAACAAAAAAGGCAATAATATATTAACCCCATCCTAGAACATTCTATGACTAATATTTCATATATATAAAATTCAATTTTGGGATTTGAATTAGCATTTATTGAGTGCTGTTGTGGCATACAGAAAACTAAATGACAGCTCAGAGTCTGGAGCCTGTTTCAGATTCTCTGTCTACTTCTCTCTCTGCCCTTCCCCTGCTCTCACTCTCTCTCTCTCTCTCTCTCTCTCTCTCTCTCTCTCTCTCAAAAATAAATAAACATTAAAAAATACATATAAAAGTATAAATGATATAATGCAAAATTATACTTTTACATACATAAAATGATTCACTTGAGCACTTAGTAATCACCAACTGTTATTAGGCATGAACAGTGATAAATACAAAACACTCTGGTTTCTTTAAGAAAATTAGAATATGGCAGGGGAATAAATAAAGTTAATAATTTAACATGGTAAGTATTTTAACAAAATTATACCTAAAGTGGTCGGAGTATAAAGACGAGGAAACAATTCATTCTTGATCTGTGGAGAGAAGGAAGGCTAAGGGGCAGCCTGCTTGTACTGGGCCTATAAATAAGAATTCAGGAGGGAAAGGGAGGAGGTTGGGAAGGGCAGAGGACAGGCAAGGATTCAGTGTGGCCAGATCTCCAGGTAGGTACACTAGAGAGAATGAAGGGCTTTTACAAATATCTTGTTAAGGAACTAAAATATTTTTCCTGAAGGCAATCAGTTGTTATTGAAGCATTAAACAGGGAAATAAAATAAGTAGATGTATACACCAAAAGGATAACTCAAGGTATAGAGGAAATTCTGCTAAGAAGACAGACTGGAAAAAAGGCCAACTGACAGGAAACAATTTGTAGCAAACTAAGTAAAAGGCTGTGAGGACCACACTAAGGCAGGACATGGAGAGAAAGAGATGTAAAGATAAAAGAGGAACAATTTAGTACAGATGGGATATAGAGGGTAAAGGATAAGAGGTCTTAAATATTTAGGAATTAAAATGGAAAGGGTTTGATGACCAACTGGATGTGGAGAAATGATGGAGGAGGAGGAGGATTTCAGGAGGACTTCTAAGGTTTAACCTGGATGACTAAGTGATGAGTAGGAGACAACGAGTTAAAAGGTCAAGTCTAAAGAGAGTTTAATTGTGGAAGATTTCCTGAAAATGATGAATTCAGAGGCTTGGAAGCAAAAAACATTCAATGTGCCAAGGCAAAACAGCTACATGGTGATTTCAAGAAGCAGATTGATTGTGTAAAGCAGGAAACACTCATGGGGAAAAATGAGAGAGCCAGATGAAGTGACTATGCTTGGATACCGTATGTGTCAAGATGCTGTGGATATGTGGACAAACAAACAATGACTCTGTCCCTCATTAGCTCTAGTACCACCAGGAGAACAGGTGCAAGCAGTCTTTTTAAAAGTATTATTATAACTCAAAGTAACAAAATTATGAAAAGATTGGTAAACAGAGGAGGAAATCCAACCCTATAATCCAACCATTCTAACATTACCAAATACTATCATTTTTTTGTGAAATATCTAATGGTAAATGCACAGACTTTGCAGCCATATTGCCAGGGTTCAAATCTTGATCTGACCTCAAACAAATTATATAACCTTTCACTCTGCACCTGGTTTCCTATAAAATTTGAATAAAAGTACTTACTTCACATAGTTATAATTAGAAAGAATTATTACATGCAAACTCTATGTTGTAAGGATGAAATCAGTTAATACATGTGACAGGCACATATCCCTTATTAGGGTTGACTATTTTTTTTTAAGTTTATTTATTTTGAGAGAGACAGAGAGTGCATGAGTGGGGGAGGGACACAGAGAACAGGAGAGAGAATCCCAAGCAACTCAGGCTCTCAGCATGGAGCCAATATGGGGCTCGAACCCACAAACTGCAAGAACATGACCTGAGCTGAAACCAAGAGTTGGACGCTTAACCAAGTGAGCTACCCAGGTGCCTTGGTTAACTATAATTTTTCTTATCTAGTTCATAGTTACATGTTTTTACACAATGATAATAAAAAGACAAGAAATCTTGGGATTTAGATTTGCTACAATGAGTAAGAGAAATTCCTTAGGAAAAGCAGCACCCTCAATCAAAGTAGGGCTTGAGAAAGACTTCTGTAACCCGGCAGCCCTACTTTGATTGAGTTGCTGCTTTGGCAGTCATTTGGGCCGCAGTGAAGGAAGCAGAGCTAGGATGGTGGTTATGTGAACAGAAGAACCTCAAACTGGTTTTAGAGAAGAGAGATGATACCTAGTCATGTAGCTAAAGACAAGAAGACACTACGATGGTTTAGCCTTGGAAATACAAAAAGATGGTGACAAAATCAGGAAATTAAAAGGATATTAGGAAAGGATGAGAATAAGCTAGTTTCCATTTAATTCCATGTGCTGACAAGCACAAAAGTGTTAGTGATAGTAGACCACTACAGATGAGGGATTATGTAGAAACACAGAAGTTAGGGCAAGAAAAGGAGTCCTAAGTCCCCTAAGAAGTAGGGGACTGAGGACAAGATGAACTACCATCAGAAGAAAAAGAGCTGACATTTTATTTTAATTATTTGTTCAGTAAGTCTTCAATTAAACAACTATGAAGTATTCTATATTAAACACAGCAACAATTTATATTTTAAATATACTGAAATACTGGAAGGAAAAATTCACAATTACCTCTGGTGCAACAAAATTTGCAGTGTAACAAGGAGTCATGAGAAGACCGTTTTCTGCTCTTAGCTGTTTGGCAAAGCCAAAATCACAAATTCGAATAGATTCTGGATTGCCAGATTCATCCACATAAAGAATGTTGCTAGGTTTCAAGTCTCTGTGAACCACCTAATTGAAATACAAATTAAAGAGGTACATTAACAATACAACAATACATTTCCATAATGGAAAACTCTTTATTCACAAACTATCAAGCAATATACTTAACAAGAGGATGTGAGCGCTGACTTGTAAATTATCTCAACATTATAAAATGCTGATGATGTAAGCATAACTCTCTAATACAGAACGAGGGCAGGGAAAAGAGGAAGAAAAAACAGTATGTACTTCCCTCCTCTTTGTCCCATTGAGTAAGTAGGTTAAGGTAAAATGCAAATAGCAAGAATATCTATCTCTAGGTTATTCATTTATTCAAAACTATTTATTGAATGCCTGTCATGTGCCAGGGTATTATATAGGGAGCTGCAGATACCATATTGAACAAGACCCATAAGATTCTTGCCTTTCCATGTTAGATGCATGCACAATAGTGAGGAAGGCAGAGAATAAACAGGTAACATATGATCCAAACAAGCTGGAACAGTGGGGGATAGTCTTTCTAAGTAGAGGAAACAGCATGTATAGTGTATGTATACAACAAACAAGCACCAACAGGCTCATTGAACAGGCACAGGGTTAAGGGGTAAAAAGGAAAAAAAATCCAGACTTTAAGTACTGCCTATTTAATATCCAAGTGACAATGTTAGACATACTAAAAGATATTTTCTTTAGATTTTTGTAGTATTTCTCTCTCTTTATTAAAAATTTTTTTTTTCTGTTTTTTATTTATTTTTGAGAGACAGAGAGAGACAGCACAAGCAGGGGAGGGTCAGAGAGAGAGGTAGGCACAGAATCTGAAACAGGCTCCAGGCTCTGAGCTAGTTGTCAGCACAGAGCCCGACACAGGGCTCAAACCCATGAACTGCAAGATCATGACCTGAGCCGAAGCCGGACACTTAACTGACAGCCACCCAGGCACCCCTATTTCTCTCCCTTTTGTTACCTACTCAAATACTTCTTTCACATAAACCTTGACATTCCTTATTAGACTTCTCTGTTTCTTCTACCACTAAATTCTGAGTCTAGATTCTAATCCATCACCTCAGTGTTAGTTCCTGACATTGAAAACGTTACTTCTCCAGGTAATCTGAGTAACTAATTACTGCTGAAGCAATGGGAAAAGTATATAGAAGATTAGGTCACTGCAAAGTCATCAATTCTCCAGTGAACATGGAGTCCTACTAATTTTGAGTTAGTGTACTAGGAGAATCTTGACCAGCTAAAAGTCAAGAAGCTCTAGCATGAAATTGAC
The DNA here is from genome assembly GCF_006229205.1 of Suricata suricatta. Classification (NCBI taxonomy): domain Eukaryota; kingdom Metazoa; phylum Chordata; class Mammalia; order Carnivora; family Herpestidae; genus Suricata; species Suricata suricatta. The sequence goes on from NC_043717.1 coordinate 15,138,318, forward strand.
ACTTCTCACTTGCTACCTTCTGGGGCAAAGAGAAACAAAATGAGAATAATGTATTGAAAAAAAAAACTCCTTAAGAAGTAATCTCTTAATTTCCCTGTATTTACTTTTTTTTAAGGTTTATTTATTTTTGAGAGAAAGCGTGAGCAGGGAAGGGAAAGCTAGAGACATGGGGATAGAGATGCCAAGTGGGCCATGTGCTGATAGCGAGCCCAACATGGGGCTCAAACTAAAAAACCACTAGATCATGATCTGAGCCACAGTTGGATGCTCAAAGGACTGAGTCACCGAGGCGCCTCTCTTAATTTCCTTTTAGAAGTGAATACAATCCATGATACTCTGGCTTTACTTCTGAACTTGCAATGGACCCAATTCTCAAGAGTACAGAGCAGCCTAGCAAAAAAGGTGATAGGTCTTCCCAGTCAGAAGACTTCACTCACTTTTTCTTGGGAAGCACAAGAATTTAATATAAACAAGTTAGGATTACAAAGCAGCACTTCAACCTTGGTGGGAGAAATTTACATAGAGGAAGAACAGCAGAATAATTAAGCTAATAGTAGTTATTTTCCACTAATGCATAAAGTAACTTCTACATCTGTAATTTTAGTTCAACATTCAGAAAGAAAAGGTAAAAAAAAAAGGCAAAAGTATGTGTGTGTATGTATATATGTATATGTGTGCACACATGTATTTATATATATAAAATGTTAAAAAAGACTTACCCCTTGTGCGTGAAGATATTCAACAGTTTTGGTTATAGTGAACAGGACAGCACTGGCCTCTCTTTCAGAGAAAAATTTCTGTCTCAGAATTTTATCCAGCAATTCACCCCCTTTCATAAGTTCTGTCACTACATACACGTATTTTCCATCATCATACACCTGTAAGATTTAACACAAAAATGTAAAAAATGACTTTAAACTTTACATGTGCTCAGAACAAAGTTTACAGTCAAGGAAATTTTTATTCATCACAACTGATAGAGGATATAAAATTTGCAAGCCATTTTATACATGTAGGAATATTAAAACAGGAATTCATTAGATTGAATGTCAGAAAAATAACTGGCAATTTCCTTCTATGAACCCTAAGTCACAGCAATCAAAGTAATGATTGGCATCATATATGAAGGGGTACTGAACTCTTGCTCTCTGGTTTGTTTCTCTTGATCTTTCTATCTATTGATGACAGCAGGGACTGGTATGAAGACACATGCCTGTGATTTTCCTGGAATTTCTGCAATTGCAGAACTTCTGTATATACATAAACAGTTCAATGAATCAATTTTGGTTTTGATTAAACTGAAAGACAAGCTGTGGCATGAATTAAGTAGGAAGATTAAGTAGCAAAAAGAAATTCCATCTAACCATACAGTACAAGTTTACTCGTAATGCAGAAATAGAAAGCTCACTGTAATTTTGGACTTCTGCTTCAGGCAATCCCAAACTGAGATAACCCCTTTATTAAACTTCAGTTCTTTTTATTCCCTCTCACAACTGCGTTACCACACACCTTTATTTAGCTCCATACGAGTACGTGTGCTGGGGCCCCAAAAATGGAGAAAACAAAGTACCTGTCCGCAATGATTTTATTATAGTATAAAGACACAGATAGAGAAATAAACTTTAAAAAAATGTTGGAAATGCTGTGATAAAAGTAGGGAAAATTTTAGAGACCTTGCAATTTGAAGTGGAAGAAGGAGGAAAGATGTAAAAACCCGGAACAGCTTAGGGAGTTTCCAAGTCACGGAAGAAAGAATTTTCTATACTTCCTCTTTTATTTAGTTGGTCATATTCTTGGAGGTTATAGTAATTAAAGAGACGCTTAAGTTATGCAGCTTCACAATTTAACGGGACTAACTTAACATTCTTCTTCTACCAATGTGCAGTGATAAATTAATCTGAGGAGATTGAAGTTTCGGTAAGGAAGAAAGGAGAGTAAACTTTGGAATTACAGAATCTCAGGGGTGAAAGGCAAAAGGTACTTTAGAAGTTCCCTGATTTGTTGGCCACGTGACATATCATGGCTGTAACACCCAGATATGGCCTTTGAGCCTCTGTGAGCACCATCAGCAAGAGAAGGTTCAATGCTGCCTGGGGAGTTCACGCCCTTTGGCAATAGCTCTGTTATGATAAAAACCACAGGCAGCAAGGAAAGGATGCCTCACTTGTTTAGGGTATGGTGATGTGCAGAACAGGCTTCCTGGAAGAAGTAATGTTTGAGCAAAGTTTTATACGAATGGTAGTTAGCCAGGCAAAGAAGGGAAGTTGGAGGAAACCATACATTCCGACAGAGCAGCATGAGAAAAGGAGGAAAGTTGAAAGATATGTACATACTAGAGCATGGTTAGAGCATGGAGTAGGAGAGGAAGTGTGCAAACTTCTGCAGACAGAGGAAGGCAAGGGACTGGAGGTGAGTGAGAGAATGAGCTGTAGGCAGGGAAGTAACAGATCCGAGTGTTTGCTTTCTCAGGCAGTACTGTGGAAGACAGCTTGAGGAGTCCATGGAGCCTGAGACTAGTTAATCCCTAATACTAATTAATACCCATATGTTCCAGTAAATATAGGTATAGCAATAATGTCTATAACACTTTTCTTCTTAAAGCAAAAATACAAAAACTATATAAACTTATTTTGCTACACATATTGTACTCCAGTCAATTTTTTTTAAACTTACAATATCGAGTTCTTTGTCTACCACATGATATTTGAAAACATCCCCAGAGTGAGCTGGACAACTGATTCAAATGATCAGAGTTAAAGAATTTACTACTTACATCCTTTAGGGTAATGATATTTGGATGCTGTCCATAACGAAGAAGAATTTCAATTTCCTCTGTTGGGTCTCTCTTGCTTTTGTCAATAATCTAAACGGGCAAATATTTATATAAAATCTCATGAACCATATAGTCACTAACCTTAAATATTAAAGCTACAGATCTTAAGTATCATTTTATGTAAATACAGGACATATGAGCCGTTTGTCAACCAGTCTTATTCAAGTCCCTGGCCACACACACTGTTTAATCAAAATTTGAAAGCCAATCTACATTTAAAACTTTAAACACTCAAAGGCCTCAGGAAAAGGTACTAAGAACATCTCTTTCTTCCATCCTTAAATGTCTTAAGCCTGTGGAAACATAGTGAACTTCTAACCCCTATCAATACAGATAATTAAGAACAAGATGTATATATAATACCACCACTAGCATCTGTTTACTGAATTACCTTTACTTCCTTTAATAAAATACTTCAGTGGAAGAAACCAGTTAGTTGTATGCTACTTATAAAGACTTAATTAAGAGTTGAGGAGAACAAACTTATTTTTGAAGCTAGGCAGAAAGCTAAGTAGAAGACCACACCTAGAATTTTACTTGGCTAAAGTTAAGTTTAATTATTATAATAAAGCCCTTTAAAATACTAATGTAGCTTTCCAACCCTTTTATGTCAGCTGCTTCTTAAAAATACATCTCTTAAAGTTTTAATCTGTTGAAGTAATATTATATTTTTAAAAGGATAACACATTTCGCTCTCATTTTGTCCAGAGGGTAGTCTAAAACAAATTTTGTGACCTTCATATTTTCAATTTCAAAAAGGTTTAGTAATTAACGCATGCAATAAATAACTCAATTGCTCTAGCAATGTAGGAAAGAGCTTGCAACTCACAGTATGAGCCAAATCTGCTATCTGAAATGAATTTAGTTGTAAAACAGTTTTGTATGTGCAGAACAAGAAATACAAACATAGGCATACCCTGTAATTGAATGCAAATGACAGTGTGGCATTAGGAAAATGGATGATTAAGAGGAAGGTATATTGAATAGACATGCAAATTCAAAGGAGATGATCTGGTGTGAGTCTTCTGAAGACCAGAACACACTGGGAGGTGTTATTCCTAGCAACAATCTCTTTGATCTGTTCATCTGAGCAGTTTACATTTCATTCACATTTTTGCTTGTAGATCTTATATTTGTAGTAATTTCAGTAGAATGAACTTGTACTGGGATTGTTTTTTATGAATCTAATTTAAGTCACAAGAATCCACATATAGCTTGGAGATATTCTCAAGGTTTTGGTATACTGCTCCTGGTTTCTGTAATTCAAAGAGGGCCTGAGGGCATGTCTACTTTTTTCTGAACTATTTATGGAGACAAGATACATCCTTAAACTGCCTACCATGTACATTACTCACCTTCTCTCCTTTCATGTAAGCAATTAGAAAATTTCTATGTACCCTAGATTTCACTATGAGCAAAGAATAGAAGAGCAAATTAAAATGCCTTTTTTGTGGTTCATCCTTATAGAAGGCGGGACACTGATGACTTTTAAAGCAATTACATCCAAGTTTAGAGAAATAGTAACAATGTTTTGTGTATGTGTGTCTTCCCAGTTATTTTCTATACATATGTAAAAGACATTTATTTTTATTTTTACACAGTGAAATATTAGATCTAGAGGACAGAAGGATGGATGAACAGAAGTAATAACAATTAATGCCACTCTTCTATTAACTAAACATGAGCTACCCACACTTAGGGATCAGTTCGAAGGTCCAAAATACATGGAAAGCTTTAGACCTTAAATAACTTGCACTGGGAGAGCAGACTACCATCCCAAGAAGTGAAAAGGCAGAAACTTGAACATAGTATTTTTTCACTTACGACTAAAGGTTTATAATTCAAACTTATCATAGAGCCATGTGCTTTGGCTTTTGGCTTAGAAAATTCTGTCTTGCTACTTGATGAAATTAAAAGCTGAAGGACAGATACCAGAGGTTTGCACTCATAGGTCTAACAGGAGAACAGGAGAAACCTAATGGAGGACCATGGGGAGGGGAAGGGGGAAAGAGAGTTGGGGGGAGAGAGGGACGCAAAACCTGAAGACTATTGAACACTGAAAACAAACCTAGGGTTGAAGGGGGAGGGGGAGGGGGTGAAGAGGTGGTAGTGATAGAGGAGGGCACTTGTGGGGAAGAGCACTGGGTGTTATATGGAAACCAATTTGACAACACACTATTTAAAAAAAAAAACACAGCTCAGAAAGAAAAATAGCTGATGATAACAAATTTTGTAATAGTGGTGCATATTCTTTTATCAGTGTGTAGATCCTTTCATATGTGAAGGATAGTACAAACATTTTTTTGCCAGAAAAATGTAAACATAAAATATTTGGTATACCATCTTAAGGAATTCCCTGACACTTAAGACCACAAAATAGGGCACTTTTTAGAGTAAAAGGGTGTTACTAAAAAATCAGGAGTAAACTGTACTGTCTTGAGCAAACTACCTTACCTTTAGTTTATAGGTGAATCCATGGATCCAGATTAAGGGTCCTGAAGGTTGCTAGGCAGATATTTAAACGTATCATACTTTTTTTTTAAATAAGAAAAAGCATATTTACAAAAGAAGAGTGTAATTTTTAAGTGGAACTGACATGCATGAATAAGAACTGTTAGAGATGCATTTTAAACCTCAAAATATTTACCTTCACTGCAAACTCCATGTTTGTAGCTTTATGTATGCATCTCTTGCAAACAGAGTAGGAGCCAATGCCAATATCTTCCTTTACTTCATATCCATCAGTAAACTGAATACTGTTTCTGTGCAACTGCTACAAACACAATTATAGATTGACAAAGAGTTTTAGAGTGACTATGGTATAATTCATAATGGTGCAATATGTTACTCGTATGCATTGTTGATGCTAACAATAAATATAAATGATTATCAGCAAAAAGAAAAATGAATACAGCATTTATTCTTCCACAACTGTGTATTTTAGTAGTGTCTACCATAAAATTAGGCTTTTAGAAAAAACTCATGTTAAAAAGAAAAAATTGCATATGTACAACAGAAAACACAGAGTTACTTGATAAGGAGCTGAAAGCTTTGCCTGTGATTGAGCCCTATTTCACTCCCCAGCCAATGCTAGGTCCTTGAAGAACTTTTGCAAATAGGGAGGAGTCTGAAGCCTCTGGTACAGAAGAAAAGATTTAAAAGGATTCAGAATGAAAACATCTGGATTCTTGTCTCAGATGCACCTCTTGCAGGCCACGTAACCCTGAACATGTGTTTTCTCAGCGGGTAATGGTGAGAATTAAATAAAATATTTGAAGGGGATACCTATTATTATCATTGTGGACTATCAGTAGCCATGCCCTCTGTTCTCCACCTTCAAGTCAGAGCTTCAATATAACTTCTGTTACAAAAGCTGTTAATGAGGTAAGGACTAACAACACGTGGCAGGATGGTGGCTAGCAAATGAGTGCTTCCATAAGTAGGCCGAGGGAAGCTGTGTTGCTCTTGGCTATACTGGCACGACAGCATCCCCTACCACACCCTGTGCCTGCGTGCTTTGTAGAGGTTAAAATTTGAATTCTGTAGAATATATGTTTGTGACTTCTATGTTAGGTACAGATGTTTAACACGCTTGTTACAGTACAAGGGACAGACTATTTCAGCCATGAACTTTATTTAAAAACCAATGCTTAAAATGGTTTTCTAGAAAGTGGAAAGCAAGATGACTACTAACTCATGAAAGAAACTTTAGAGCAAAAGCAACTTCATCATTGAGCAAATTCAAGCACTAATTAGTATCTTCAAAAACAATCAGTGCTTCAAAAGACATATTGAGTTCCCTCTATGATTAGGAAGATGAAATAAATTTATCTTTCCACGATACTAGGATGGGAAGAAGTAAATCTAATGGTTTATACTATTTGTCTTCCTGAAATAACATTTACTAGTCCAGTCTCCTGTTACAAACACAAAGACGTCTAGAAACCTGCTTCTGTGGCTTTTACCTCCTTCTCCAACTGTGATACACAGATGGGATAATGAGGAAGGGTACATCCTATGGTAGTACCTATAACCATTTCTTTCTAATAGTAATGTGGATTCCAAATGAACAAGGATACAAAACTTGGAAAACATAAGACTGAAGTTCATTTTTATTTCTTATACATTTCTATGGCAGAAGTTGGCAAACTATAGCCTGTTTCACTACCAGTTTTTATAAATAAACGTTTATTGGCACACAGCTGTGCTCATTCACTTAGCTACTGGTCTATGGCTGCTTTTGTGCTACAATGGCAGATGTGAGTGGCTGTGACAGAGATCATATAACCTACAAAGCCTCGAATATTTACTAACTGACCCTTTAGAAAACAAGTCTGCTGAACCCTGTTCTAAGCTACCAGGGAACCAGGAGATCCCAGTTCATCACAGCTGACCTGACAGAGTTAGAAGATGAAACAAACTAGGCCTGATAAACATTTTAAGGCACAGGAAAGGGTGGAGACAAGACGGTGATATATGTCTCAACTCTCTTAGAATTCCCCTTTTAAGTCAGACAGGTATTCAGAATTCTAGTGCATGCAATCTTTTTAAAGGCAAATGAACGAAATTTCTAAAAGTAATTTTAATGGTATAAAATTTATTTTAAGCTGCCCAGTTAAAATCAGGAGATCAAATCTAATTATTCACTCAGTGAACTCTATCTTACAACATTTCAAACTTTAAATTACTTACACATTCACTCACCTGCACAATTGAATGCACACCAACTGTCTGCATAGCTTGGCTTTCATCGTCTGAGGTGATAGCAACAAAACTAAACCCCCGAAAAAGCTGATGTGCATTAGCACTGGGTGGAATGCCAGGTGAGTCTGAAAAGAGTAATACATTACTAAGAAGGTAATATGTTGGAAAGTACTTAAGGGAAGAACCGTTGACAGTATGACCTTTCTCACTAGTTTTGGAATTTTACTTCTTAGGCACCGAGGGCTTCCAGGATAACTCAGTAAAACATCAGCCCTGTCCTGATGGCTTATTGCTATAACAGCTCTGACATCCTAGTTTCTTGATCAGTTACTGGGCTAATGTAATTCTAAATTAGCAATAATCCATAGAGTTTTCTGTAGTGATGGAAATTTTCTTTATCTGTGCTGTCCAATGCCACATGCAGCTCCTGAGCATTTGAAATGTGGTGAGTGTGACTGAGAAACAAAATCTTAAATTCAGTGCTATGGCTCCTGGTCATGCCAAGATACACGTTCATCTACAGATAATTTAGGAGAAAGGAATTTGGTCAAGTGATCTCAATATATAACATCAGAATCTGGAAATCTAAACTACAAGTTAAAAATTACTTTATTTAATATATATGTATTTAAGGATCAGAAGTAATTTCTAGGACAATCATGGTATGTAGTCCTTAAACTGTATCTTATGACATCACGTGTATTGTTATTCAAATTATTTATGTGAAAATTACTGACATTAACAAAAATAGAAAATTACTTTTGAAATATGGTTAATATTTACCATAAAAACAAGAAAATAACAAATGTACTATTCATAAACACACAATTAAGCATATTAACATTTATAATCATATAGTAAAGGCTAAGGGCAAAAATCAAATAGGCAAATCTACTTGAACATCAACTCTGTAAAGTTCTTCTTTATCATCAGCTTGATGTTCTCAGCAATAAATACTGTTTAGTGAATTTTACATCAATGTGACAGAAGACTTCTGCACATTGGGCCAAATACAATACAGAATTGCACTATTCTGAGATTTTTCCTCTATCAGGACACATTGTAATGAGAAAGCAAAGTAAAACATTACCATCTATCATCAATTCTATGCATATTACTGCTTATGTTTTTGATAAAATTTTGTTCATGTATTAATTCAAATTTCTAAGACTGTCTTATAAAAATAATAAACATCCATCAATGCTTAACAGAAATTATGAGGATACTGACTGGAAAGTTTTATAGCAAGATTTGAGTGATGTGCTCTATGGAAAATACACGCAAGCACACTTTTTATTTATATGCTTATCAGTGATAAACCTGGGTCTGGTACACCTAAATGAGGGAGTATTATAGTGCAAAACACACCCCTGTGTATATACACACACTAATAAATACAGATTACCATTTCAAAGATAATTTATTTGTAATAGTCACTGTTAATTTAATTTTAGGATAAGGTGTGACACAGGGTATGAATCATTTTCTAACATGTCTATTTTTGAGAAAGAGAAGAGCGAGTGAGAAAGAGCATGCACAAGCAGGGGAGCGGCAGAGAGAAAGGCAGACAGAGAATCCCAAGCAGTGTCCATGCTGTCAGAACAGAGCCTGACATGGGGCTGGAACTCATGAATCATGGGATTATGACCTGAGCTGAAATCAAGACTCAGAAGCTCAATTGACTCAGCTACCCAGGTGCTCCTGAATTATTTTGAAATGATCACACCTCATATAAAGTTTAAGCTATGTTTGAGATTTAATCTTGACAAGTACTTGCAGAATTGTACCTAATTGTACCTAACTGTTTTAAAGAGCAGTATCTATACTGAATAGTACTTCAAGTAAAAATAGCTACAGGTACATAAACACACAACCAAGTAACTTTTTTACATAAATAGTACCAAAATTTAAAACACAACATACTTTGCTAAATTTTTTTTTTAATTTTGAGAGAGAGAGGAAGAGAATCTTAAACAGGTTACACACTCAGCACAGAGCTTGCTGTGGGGTTCAATCTCACAACCCTAAGATCATGACTTGAGCCAAAATCAAATATTGGATGCTCAACTGACTGAGTCACCCAGGTGCCCCATAATTTGCTATAAGGTTTAACAAGGACCTTAACTGCTATAAAATGCTGTAAAGGATTTTCTAATTATCTAGTTACTATAGCAGGGGTATGGGGGGAAGGGGAGGTATGAGGACAGCATAAAGAGTTATATATCTATATATGGTCTTACATTTGGGTTTTCACATTTTCTCCTTACCTTTGGGAGTTTTTGCAGTAAACTCAGGATCAAAATAGAACGTATCTTCAGGCCTGCCAGTTGCAGGTTTAAAAGGTGGATGGATTTCTCTTCTGTACAGTTTCTAGAGAAAAAGAAGAGACTTAGATATGTGTTAATTATAAAAAAAATTCAAGCACATTTCATTCTATACTTACATTCCAGTCTATTGTTGAGAAAAATGAATGTCTCTTAATTTCCTCAACTCCATCTGGTCCTGCACCTATTAAAAATTAAATAGTTAAAAATTTTTGATTAAATGGTATTTTTATTTCAAAAAGTAATATATAGTTTATTTAGCCTTTGCTTTTAATATTTGCCCTAATAAGACATAATTCCACAGCAAGAACAAGTATCCACCTCCCCCCTGCCAAAAAATCCCAAAAACCAACAAACACAAAAAGAAGCAAATTAATTACAAATTTTACCTAATCTGTTTGCAGGATTTCGTTTGAAAAGCATTCGTAAAAGACTCTGGGCTTCAGGACTCAAAAACTGTGGCATCCCAAGTTTGGCTCTAAATAATAAATCCACATAATAACATTTTATTTTTGGAGGTATCTGTATTTTATTTTTAAAACTTTTAAACGAATCTTTTCATTTTAAGGTAAGTGTGGATTTATACTAAGTTGTAAGAAATAATACAGATAGATCCTGTGTATCCTTTACCCAGTTCTCCCCAATTTGTAATGCCTTATAAAACTAAAGTACAGTATCACAAGCAGAATAGTGACATTAATGCAATCAAGTGATCTCCTTTAGATATCTCTAGTTTTAACTGCACTCATTGTGTGTGTGTGTACATATAAGTTTAGTTCTTTGCCATTTTATTATAGGTAGAGGTTCCTGTATGCACCACCACAGTAAATACACTGAACAGTTCATCATTACCAGGATACCTCACCCTGTCCCTTTATAATTATACTGGCCTCCCTCCCTCTCCAATTCCTAACCCCTGGCAATCACAAATCTATTCTACATTTCTATAATTTTGTCATTTTAAGAATGTGACATATGTGGAACCATAAAGCATGTAACCTTTTTTCACTCAGCATAAACTTCCTGAGATTCATCCAAGTTGTTGCATGTATTAATAGATCATTCCTTCTAGTTGTTGAGTAGTATTCCATGACACGGATGGACAACAGTTCATTTATCCATTTACCTGTGGAAGGGCACCTGGACTGTGTCCAGTTTTGGGTTACTACAAATAAAGATGCTATCAGTATCTGTGTATAGGTTTTTGTGAGAACACTTAATAGAATTTTAGACCATAATCTTATAATAAACTTTTCCATTTCTCAGACTTTTGCAAAAAGCACGACTGTGAGAGTAAGATGATCTGAATCTTAGTTCTGGCACTGTTACTAAGAGCTCTGTGACCTTGCGAAAAGACAATCCCCTTGGGGCTGTCACCACTTCTTCATAAGCAAAGGGTTGACCGTTAGATCAATGGCTCTCAAACCGTAGCCTTGGAACCTTTTTGCAAAAGGAATTTAAGAAATTCACCATTTTTTTTATCTTTAATGTTCATTTATTTTTTAAAGTTATTTTTGTTTTTGCACTCTACAGCAAAGGCAATCTTATTTAAAACATTTTTTTAACATTTATTTATTTTTGAGAGACAGAGACAGTGTGATCAGGGGAGGGGCAGAGAGAGAGGGACACATAGAATCCGAAGCAGGCTCCAGGCTCTGAGCTGTCAGCACAAAGCTCAACGTGGGGCCCGAACCCACGACCTGAGACCTGCGCTGAAGTCGGATGCTCAACCGAATGACTCACACAGGCCCCCCTAATGTTCATTTATTTTTGAGAGACAAAGCGTGAGCAGGGGAAAGTCACAGAGCGGGAGACGCAGAATCTGAAGCAGGCTCCAGGCTCTGAGCTGTCAGCAGAGAGCCAGATGCGGGGTGCGAACTCATGAACCATGAGACCATGACCTGAGCTGAAGTTGGACGCTTAACAGACTGAGCCACCCAGGCACCCCCAAAACCCACTATTTAAAACTGTTAAAAGAACATGTGCTTCATATACCTATTTTTTCCCTCCCATTCCCTTTACTAGCCCCACAAGGAAGAGGAGCTGGTGGGAAAAGGGTCTGTGGAACACCTAAGAGTCTGTGGGACACAGTCTGAGAACTACCAGCCTGAATGAGCTTGAAGGTCAGTTTCAGCTCTAATATATAATTTTATTCTTTTTCCTAACCTACAAATTAAGGCAACCACTGATCCTGTAAGTATGAAAATAATAACAGAGCTGGGGAATGGCTTAGCAGAGAAATTTCTACTTCATAAATAGATCCATTTATTATTCAGTGAGTTGTTATTGAGCTATTATGTGCCAGATATTGCTTAGTGCTGAGGAAACAGAGATAAAGATAGGCCCCCACAGTCAGTGAGGAAGACAAAGACACCTAACCCTAGTATGTTAAGAGACAAATTCAGAAGGACATATGGAAAGACTGCTAAGGGAACAGCAGGGCATATCTAATTTAACATGAGAGACTGTGAAAGGCCTTAAAGGCAATTTAAAGGTTGAGAATTTATTCATTTGGCCAGTGTTCCCCTAACATTTTACTAAGTAACATTAATCTCTCTAGATGCTCAGCAACAATAAAAATATTTCATGATCTAATGAATTTGTGGAATGCTATCTATTATACTCCCTGTTGGACACATAGAATAAAATACATTGTATATGAAAGGCTGAAAAATCTAAAATAAGGAAATCATTATTTTTCTAAATATTTGTTTCCAGTACCTCTTTTTCAGAAAATACCTATTCATTTCTTGCAGAATTAGAGTTTTACCAAATAAATCTGGGAAAATACTGCCATTTTAGGTAACAGGGATATAGCAGAGGTCTTTTTTTTAATTAAAAATTATTTTAAGTTTATTTCTGAGAAACAGAGAGCGAGAGTGAGCAAGCATGAGCGATTGAGCGAGCACGAGCAGGGGAGAGGCAGAGAGAGAGAGGGAGACACCAGAATCCGAAGCAGACTCCAGGCTATGAGCTGTCAGCACAGAGACTGACGTGGGGTCGAACTCATAAACTGCGAGATCAAGACCTGAACCTAAGTCTGACGTCCAACCGAATGAGTCACCCAATCACCCTGCAGAGGTCTTTTAAGTTTATTTATTTATTTTGAGAGAGGGAGCGCAAGCCAGGGAGAGGAGCAGAGAGAAAGGGAGAGAGAGAATCCCTGGCAGGCTCTGTGCTGTCAGCTTGAATGGCTTCAACCCAAGAACCATGAGATCGTTGACCCGAGCTGAAACCGAGTGGGACACTTAACCAACTGAGCCACCCAGGTGCCCTTGCAGAGGTCTTTAAACAGTGGACTAATGTGACCAAATTTATTTTCAAGATGGTAACTACAAGGGCAGTATAGAACGATCTGGAGTAGGAAGCCGTGGTAGGTTGTAGGCATTCTACTTAGGAGCTTGACCCAAATGTGTAGGTAAGGGACCACCATAGTCCAAGAACTGTCAGCAGTGCAATGCAAAGGAAAAGCTGGGACACTGAAATATTTCTGAGAGCAAATTTGGTGAATACTTGTATGTACAAGAGAAGGGAAGAAATCAAGAATGATTTCCAGATGTCTAGCTTGGGAACTGAAAATACAACAAGAAGAAAAGAACACCAAACAGATAAATTTAGTCATGTTTTTTCATGTTTTGGGAGAGCCATGCAGGTGAGTAAATACAAATACAAGTCTGACGTCTGGTTAAGAAAGAGTAATTTTGAGAGTAATTAAATGCTGAGAGTAGTTATAGAAAAGACTGAGGTCAGCCAGGAAAATGAGCACAGAAGGGAAGAAAAGCCTATCAAAGATGAAACCCTAAGAAACAAAAACATTTAAACAGTGCTCAAGAAAAGGACAATCTGGGCATTAAAAATAATGAATGCAATTATTTTTAAATGCTGAATCACCCTGATTATTAAATCCCAGGCATTCACTATAGCAAAATAAGAAAAAGTCAAAGAAAGATAAAACTCAGCTCACTGGACACCATCCCCACTGGAGGTAAACAGGGCTCTGACAACTGGAAATAATTAAGAAAACAATCACTTATTCTGCCTTTCTTGTTTGAAGCTTATTTCAAGGTATTTCAACAGCCCTAGTTGATGAGAGAAGTTTACTGTTTTGGAAAATATCACCTAATAAATGAAGAAGGAATAAAAGTAATAGAAAATCACGATTTTTGAATCCCTAATAAAATAGTTGTTCCAAGTAATGATTACCAACAGTTGAAACCACTAGATGAAAGCCTGCCACGGAACTTTGCAATAGAGGGATCAGCTGTAATCATGGGAACTCATCACTTAAAGTTGGGCAACCAGGTGTTGTAAGCCTTCCGATGTGATGCAACAGAAAGCAGCATGAGCTATGAAATAATCTTGCCAAAAAAAGTTTAACCAGAAATGCAATAAAGGAACAAGTTAAACAATATTACAAGGAGAAAAAACAATTTCAATACTCCCAGGAAAAACTAATTGTTGTGTAACTATGTTAACAAGAGAGCCACAAAAACTGGCTTTAAATTCATTCAACTGAGCAAAACCGACTTGCCCAGGTGAACGGTTTCCCCCCAATCAACCAATCAGTAACTGCTCTTCATCTGTGAAATTCAGCCAGCTAAGAATGGGCTGACTCCAACAACCACACCTGAGTGCAAACGGATCTACAGCAGTCCCACCCAAGTAACCACTCTTACAGACGATGTTGACACATTTAATGGCCCTGAAAGTCTGCCAATTCTTTACCTCCACCCTTCCCCAAACCCTCTGTAAGAACACTGGTCTGCGCCACTTAGATACTCTATTAGATCAAAATCACTCTCCCTTACTAGAGTAAGCAACAGGATCAGCTTTATGCTTTTTGTTTGTTTTTTTTTAACATTTTTTTAATGTTTTATTTATGTTTGATACAGGGAGAGACAGAGCATGAGACGGGAAGGGGCAGAGAGAGAAGGAGACATAGAACCGGAAGCAGGCTCCAGGCTCTCAGCTAGCTGTCAGCACAGAGCCTGACGCGGGGCTCGAACCCATGAACGTGAGATCTGACCTGAGCCGAAGCTGGAGGCTTAACCAACTGAGCCACCCAGGCGCCCCTATGCTTTTTGTTTCATATACTGAGAGGCTGTCTTCTGACAAGATAAACTCAAAGAGGAATTCTATAAAACTGTGTTGGTTTCTTCTACAAGTAAAAGGTAGGGAAAAAACAGGGGTAGAATGTTGTAGAAGAATGGAAGCCTAAGAAATACAACCATATGAAATGATCAAATGTGATTTGGGGCTGTAAAGACAAAGTTCTGGAGAAAATCTGAAAATCCAGGTTAAGAATTCATATTAGTGCATACCTTAGCAATGTTTTGTTAGGTATGGTTATGAAAAAAAAATCCTCACTTTTTAGCAATGCAAACTTAAAGCAGTTGACAAACGATATGTTATGGAATGCTTAAAATATTTCACTGAAGAAGAGAAAGAAAAAAGGAATAGATGAAGCAAATGTAGCAAAATCTTGATGACTGTTGAATGTGGGTGGCTGTATATGTGTGTTCACTGTATTAATTCTATTTTTGCAAGTTACATTAGACAATTTTCAAAGTTAAGGAGAGAAAAGCAGGCAGAGAAGGAATGGTCAAGCAAGAGATCCAAAGAGGAACATTTTTTTTTTTTGAAAAGAGGAACAAAAGGGAGGTAGGAGAAGCAGATGAGAGTAGGAAAACCTAAAAGTGGAGAAAGGTGCCAGTAGTGTCAAATTCTCCTCAGAGAGACCTTTCTTAACTGCCTCACCTAAACTGGCTCCTGCCCCTGCCCCTTCCCTCACACTTAAAGAACATTCTGGTTTATTATCCCTATTGCTATTACTATCTGAAATAAATATATTTAACTATTAATTCCTTGTCTCCCCAACTAGAATGCAAACTCTGTGAGACCAGAGAAGATCTTGTCAGTCTTGTTAACACTGCATCCTAAGTATATGTAGCAAGACCTCAATAATCTGTTGAATGAGTTGTGTGAACAAATGGTTACAGAGAGTTGCCTTTCTAACAATCTGTCACTGATTTAAGCAACCAGATCACTGGTGACCATAATAAGACGAGGTGCAAAAGAGTGGTGGAAATGAATGACAAACAGGCTGTGGAATAAAAGCAGACAAAAAAATGGTAACAGAAAGGACAAACTACTCTTTAAAAAGGTTCTGTGTTGAAAGGATGCAGGAAGATGGTGCAAAAATATAAAAGGAAGGCCAGGTCAAAAAAAAGGGTTGATTTTTCCCAACACTAGAGTGTGTTTGTCAGCTGAGAGGAAGGGGCCAGAATAGATCGGGGGGATGAAGTCTTAGTGAACACTCATTTATATAGCAAATATTTTTTTTACCTTTTTTACTGTGAATAACAAAGTGTAAAACAACAAACAAACAAACCCTGCACAACCCCAACACCAAAGTATACAGTTCAATGATCTACCACAAAGTGAATAGTCATCTGGCCAAAAAATATAACATTGCCAGAACCCAACATAACCACTTTTCTTATTTTGCCTTGGCTGTTGCCATCTAAATACGAACCTTAAAAACTGTAGTTTGTCTGCTTTTAAAACTTTATATATAGAATCATATAGTATTTATATTTTTTGTGTCTGAACTGTCATTGCTCAAGTTTCTTGTGCGACTGACCCAAGTTGTTGCATATAAATATGATTTGTTAATTTTCTGCACCCCTAGGCCAAAGACCTGTTTTGGTATGGCTTTTGGGCTAAGAATGGTTTTTACATTTTTAAAAAAGGTTTATTTATTTTTGAGAGAGATAAAGAGACACAGTGCAAGCAGGGGAGGGGCAGAGAGAGAGGGACACACAGAATCTGAAGCAGGCTCCAGGTTCTGAGCTATCAGCACAGAGCCTGACGTGGGGCTTAAACTCACAAACCGTGAGATCATGATTTGAGTCAAAGTCAGTCACTTAATCAACTGAGTCACCTGTGCACCACTTTCCATTTTTAAAGTGTTGGAAACAAACAACAAACAGTAAGAATATATGACACTATATGTGGCGTGTAAAACTAAAATATTTACAGATAGTTTGTTTACAACCTCTGCTGTATTCCACTGTATGAATATATCATAATTTATTAATCCATTCTACTGCTAAATGTCCAGTTTCTGCTTTTTGGCTATTACAAATAATGCTGCTATGAACATCTTTGTACTAGTTTCTTGACGCGCAAGTACCTCGAGGCATGTAAATTGAGTGCACCCCCAGGGATGGTATTATTGGATGAGGGTATACATACATTTGGCTTTAGAAGATAATGCCAAAAACTGCTCTCCAAGTGGGGTTACGAGTATTTATATTCCTTCCAACTATGGATCAAAGTTGCCACTGCTCCACACCCTGTTAGCACTTTATATTGTCAGCCTTTTACTGTTAGCCACTTGTGTGGGTATGCAGGTGTAGCTCACTGTGGTTGTAATCTTCATTTTTTTCTGATTAATGATGGTGAACAACTTTTTATAAGTATATTTGTCAGTGAATATCCTCTTTTGAAGTCCTTACATCTCCTACCCATGTTTATACTGGGCTGTCTTTTCCTTATTGATTGACTGGAGTTCTTCATATATTCTGGATATAAGCCCTCTGTTGGTTATGTGTCTCAAATGTCTTTTACTCTCTAGATGGTGTCGATGTGAAGTTATCGGTTTTAATGTAATAATAATTCATCAATTTTTTTAATGTTTTATTTTTGAGAGAGAAAGAGACAGTGTGAGCAGAGGAGGGTCAGAGAGAGAGGGAGACACAGAATCCAAAGACAGGCTCCAGGCTCTGAGCTAGCTGTCAGCACAGAGCCCAACACGGGGCTCAAACCCACGAACTGTGAGATCATGACCTGAGCTGAAGTCGGACGCTTAACTGACTGTGCCACCCAGGCGTCCCTCAGTTTTTTCCTTTACAGCTAGTGTTTTTTTGTGTTCAAAGACTAGTTTTCCAACCTAAGATCATGAAGATACCCTCCTATACTCTTCTGAATCTTTTCTGCCTTTTTACACATATATGTAAAATATATGTATATTTGTGTGCTCACTTTGGCAGCACATATACCAAAATAAATATATATTTATAATATTGTTGGAACTGATTTTTGTATGTGGTGTGAAGTGGGGATTTAAAACAATCTTTTTCTATATGAATACCAATTTTTCTACCATGGTTTATTTAAAAAGTGTTTTGTTGGGGTGCCTGGGTGGCTCAGTCAGTTGAGCGTCCGGCTTCGGCTCAGGTCATGATCTCGCAGTTGTGGGTTTGAGCCCCACTTCAGGTTCTGTGCTGACAGCTCAAAGCCTAGAGCCTGTCTTCGGATACTGTGTCTCCCTCTTTCTCTGACCCTCCCCTGCTCATGCCATCTCTCTCTCTCTCTCTCTCTCTCTTAAAAATAAATAAAACATTAAAAAAAATTTAAAAGGCTGTTCTTTCCCTACAATTTCAAATGGTCAAAAATTGTGTCTATATATGTATAGGTCTGTCATCTGGCTCTCTATTTTATTGTAAAGTCTATTTTTTATACTTCTTTCAATGACATATTATCCTAATTACATTTATAGTAAGACTGGATACTTGGTAATGCAATTCTTCCTATCTTGATCTCTTTGGGGGTGTTTCAGCTTTTCTTGATCCTTTGTATAATGTGTTATCATATTAGAATCAGTTTATCAAGTTTCAAACAAAAAACTTCTTAAAATTTAAATATGATTTGCATTGAAGCTATAGTTATGCTTTCCAATATGGTAGCCACTGGCAGCAACAAAGAGCCACCAAGGATTGAAATACGTTCAGCCCAAATTATAAGCGTAAAATGCACACTGAATTTCAAGTAAGTATGAAAAAATAATCTTTCTTATCTCATTAATCATTATTTTGAATTTTTTCCTTTATTTATTTTTTAGAAAGAGTGTGAGCAAGGGAGGGGCAGAGAGAGAGGGAGACACAGAATCTGAGGCAGGTTCAAAGCTCTGAGCTGTCAGCACAGAGCCCCACACAGAGCTCAAACCCACAAACCACGGGATCATGACCTCAGCCAAAGTCGGATGCTCAATTGACTGAGCCACCCTGGGGACCTCCATCAATAATTTTTTTAACGTTGGTTACATGTTGAAATGATAATATCTTGGATATATTGAGTTAAATAAAATATATTATAATTAATTTTACTTTTTAAAAAAACTTTTTGAATGTTGCCACTAAAACATTTACAATTATGTATGTAGCTCACACTACATTTCTATTGGATGATGCTGATCTATACAAACCACATGTTTACAACACTAGACCTCTCATAATGTGAATAGAGTACAACTTTCTAAGTTATTTTGGTCTTTTAAATTCTCTTTTCTTATATACTTTTTTGGTAATCTTTATTTATTTTAGAGAGAGAGAGAGAAAGTGCGAGCTGGGGAGGAACAGAGAGAGAGGGAGACACAGAATCCAAGGCAGGCTCCAGGCTCTGAGCTGTCAGCACAAAGCCTAAGGCGGGGCTTGAACTCACGAGTGGAGAGATCATGACATGAGCCAAAGTCGCACACCAAACTGACTGAGCCACTCAGGCACCCCTTTTAAAATTAAAATTTCTTTAAAATAAAATTTTCTAGTTTTCTGCAGAGAGTTCTTGCATAACTTTTGCTAGATCTGTCCCTAGGTATTTGAGATTTTTAAAATGCTACTGTAAACACTATCTTTTTAAAAAAATTCATTTTCTGTTGTTACTATACAGATATGAAATAGATTTTATTTATTGATCTTTTATCCAGTAACTTTGCTAAACTCTTAGTAATTCAAGAATGTATATAGTTTTTGGATTTTCTATGGACACAATCATGTTATCTAAATAATGACAGTTTTATGTCTTCTTTTGAAACCTTTTTAAAAAATGTTTATTTTTATTTTTGAGAGACAGACAGAGTGTGAGCAGGGGAGGGGCAGAGAGAGAGGAGACACAGAATCCGAAGCAGGCTCCAGGCTCTGGGCTATCAGCAGAGAGCCCGACGCAGGGCTCGAACTCATGAACTGCGAGATTATGACCTGAGCTGAAGTTGGCTGCTTAACTAACTGAGCCACCCAGGCGCCCCTTCTTTTTGAATATTAAACCTTATTTCTTTTACTTGCCTCACTGTACTTGTTAGTACCTCCAGGACAATGTGAACAGAAATGGAATGATGGATGTCCTTGTCATTCGAAATCTCAAAGGTAAAGCTTCCAGTATTTTGGCATTAATATGAGGATTATATGAGTATGCCTTTGCAGGGTGTGCCCAGAGACCCGGGCCCCTGCTGTTTCTGCTTGAGGCAGGGGTCTTGTCTCTGGCGATATTTCGTGGGGGGAGGGGCATGAGTAAAGGCCACAGACTCCAACATGTGTGTAGCAAAAAAAAAAAAAAAAGTACTCTAAATCTATGGGGCTTGTTCATATTTGAAACATCATTATCAATGGATCTCCTAGTTATTTCTTACAGTATAGCCAACCCTCTAAAATTTTACTTTTTAGTTTGAAGCATTTATTTTTAAATCTCATCAAAACATATCCACTAAGGAGTACTTACTTAAGAATCATAGTCATTGTTTCTTTTCGATCTTTTCCTTGGAAAGGTAGTGTACCAGTGAGCATTTCAAACTACAGAAAGGCAACATCATTAGAGGTATTAGTAAGTATAAAATCTCAAGGCCAGAAAGTAAAAAAAGCATCATCATAATTACAACGAAATCTTGTAAAATTGCTGTATAACAAAACAAATGATTTATAGTTCTACTATATTTATTACTGAGCTCAAAGATACCCCAAACCTTACCATTAACACACCAAAAGACCACCAGTCTGCACTCTGAGTATGACCTCGACGATTAACTACTTCTGGAGCCATGTATTCCACAGTTCCACAGAAAGAGTACGCCTTCTTCTCATGGTCAATAGACTCTTTACTTAGGCCAAAATCTGCCAAGATAAATATTGAATTCATAAGTATCCTACAATAATTTCCCCACTTAAAATTTAAACTTTGAGTATCAATATTTATTTTAATTATTACAAAATTCTAATCCAACTTTTCAAGACAATGTGTTACTCAACATTTGTACCATGATCGACTTAAAAGAGGGGAATATTTTAATAAAATTAGGATTTTTACCTGTTAACTTTATGTGACCTTCTTCATCAAGAAGTATGCTGAAAGAAAACAAAGTCAGAAAATCTTTTCAAACCACTAGATAGAGATTTATGGACACTAGAATGGAAATTACTATGTTAAACACTAGATGACCACATTTATTTTAAAATATTTAGACTGTGAATAAGGCAAAGATAAAAACAGAGAAATATTTTTTAGATGCACATATGTAACAAATTCCAAAGGCAAAGTCTTATATATGTATATTAAGGGCTCTTAAAAACTAACAGAAAAAGAATCAAAACCTATATATTCTTTCCAACTTCTAGTTGCTCTTTTTTTTGTTTATATTTGAAAGAGAGAAAGAGAGAGAGAGACTGAGTGCAAGCAGAGAAGGGGCAGAGAGAAAGAGGGAGACACAGAATCTGAAGCAGGCTCTAGGCTCTGAGCTGTCAGCACAGAGCCTGACACGGGGCTTGAACTCACTAACTGCGAGATCATGACCTGAGTGGAAGTCACATACTTAACCGACTGAGTCATCAGTCTAACTTGCTCTTTCTAATTGGTCTTTCTAATGCCGTTCTGCAGAGGTAGCCGAGTGCTTGCACAATAGACAGAGGACCCAGATGTTTGAGTCAACTGCATTAAAGCTTGGTAATTTTCTTGGTAATCATTTTCTTGGTAATTTTTTAGGCATCTGACTCAGTCACTCTTTCCTAGCTTTTCCATCCAATCCTCTTCTTTTTTTAAAATTAAACTTTATTTTTAAAAGTTTATTTATTTTGAGAGAGAGGGAAAAAAAGTACAAGTAGGGGGAGGGGCAGAGAGAGAATCCCAAGAAATCTCTGCAGCATAAAGCCCAATGTGTGGCTCGAACCCACAAACCGGGACATTGTGACCTGAGCCGAAGTCAGATGCTTAATTGACTGAGCCACCCAAGTGTCCCCCTCCAATCCTCTTCTTAACACACTTCCTTACACTCCTTGTTTTTCACTGACTTATCCCTTCACTATATACATTCTCCAGTGTTTTCTCTTTTTCTCAGTAAACTGTGAGCTCCTAGAGGGTTTTACCTTATTCATCTTGTAGCTCAGTGCCTGGTAGAACAGAGACAAATAAGAAATGTATGTTGAATGCATGGGGCCAGTCTACAATGGGCCAATGACGCATACCAAATAGTTTGGGTTTCTTATCAAGTGCATTATCATAAAAGGTTTATATGTGTGGAGGGCAAAGATAATCAGATCTTCATTTTTATAAAACAATTTAGAAGGAAAAATAAAGGGTATTTGGTGATCTTTAGATATCAACTGTCATAAAGAAGGACATATAGAGAAGACACTTAGGTTTTTGGCTTTAACAGATACTTGAGTGGAGAGTAATGTTATTAATTAAGGAGCTATACGAAGGGGAAAGTACTAAGTTGTAAGCAATAATTTTATTTCTAGATACATATTTTAGTATACTGACTTGAAAGTCCAAGTAATACACTGCTTTACTTATAGTCAAAGCTATTCCATAACATAGGCATTTCCTTACTTTTAATTCTAACTAAAAAAATGTAAAAGCCAAATTTTGCTATAATTTTACTATGTCAAAAACACTACTAATGCTCCTATGTCATTAATTGAATTATGATTATAATAAACTATACCACTGAGGGTAATTCAGTAGGGACATAGTTTTCATGTCTCTTTCATAAGGGATTTAATATGAAAAAAATAAAAATCTTGATCAATGCTCGTTACAAAGCAGACCAACCATTTAAGGAATATAAAGGGAATTATTAGGTATGGTGGAAATCATCCTTCCTTCTGTCTAATACGTAGAAGACAATTCTAAAAACAAGCTTCAAGTCATTCTTAGTAATTTTGAGGAAAAAAGAAAACATGTCTAAAAGAACATTATTTATGCCTTCTACAGCAAATGCATTCCCTTAAGAAAACCATGCCCATCCTTTATCTTTGAAAGAAAAAGCCAACTATATTAAATAGGGAAAGTTCTCTTTCAACTAATAATAATCATTTTTAGCCACATTTATTATAATAGAGTTTTGGTTTAAATAGAATTTGGAAAATCCCTTACAGTGCATAAAAAAATTAGACAAAAAACTGAAATTTCTTCCAAGTTCTATATGATGGTATATACTTGGATTATTTAACAACTAAATGTTATTTCAATTAAAATCATCATCTAGACATCTATGTGAAAGATCTCACTTCTTACCTACATTTGCTCTTATTCAACCCATAAGAAGGGCCAATGCTCTATACATAATTTTATGACCAATGCTAATCCAATGGTCTATAATATATACATTCAATTAAACAATATAAAACACGGGGTGCCTGGGTGGCTCAGTCCGTTAAGCACCTGACGCCAGCTCATCATGATCTCACAGTTTGTGGGTTCAAGCCCTGCAACAGGCTCTGTGCTGACAGCTCAGAGCTTGGAGCCTGCTTTAGATTCTGTGTCTCCCTCTCTCTCTGCCCCTCCATGGCTTGTGCTCTGTCTCTGTCTCTCAACAATAAATAAATGTTAAAAAATTTTTTAAAGGATATAAAACCCTAACACATACTTTTATTACAAAGTTTAATCTTATGTTTATAGTATTTTTTTTCTTCGAAGGACTATATACTTGAATATTTATTCTCACCAGAAATATTTCATGTGATGATAATTAGCATGTGTAAAATGATGTGAAAAGCTCAGTAATTATCTGAAGAATAATAATGGAACCATATGAAACTAATCCAAAACCAAAATATATGAAAAACAAAGGTAAAATGTGAAACTATAACAATTTCTAAATGATCACGTAATAGGATTCCAAAGAAGCATTTCCTGTTTCCTGTTGTAATATATAATTTAAATACTGTATGTAACATTTTAATGTAAGTAATTTCTAAATTCTTGATAAAGATGATGGTTGTACAACTCTGAATCTACTAAAAACCACTGAACCATACATTTTAAATGGATGTCTTGTATGGTAAGTGAATTAAATCTCTTTAAAAAACTAAGACTCTTATTTATATGCTTTAAAAAACTTTCTTACTCAAAGTAGTAGATAGTAAACACCAACTAATTAAAACACAGACGTGTGTATAATTTAATATTAGCTTCTTGATAGTTGCTACTACAGAAACAATGAGAAAGTTGCTCAACTCACACTTAAAATTTGAAATTATGTGGGGAAGACAATTTTCAATACAAAGTATTTAGAAGAAAGCATTAGTTCTATGCCATCCTTCATACCAAAAAAATTTCCAGATGGAGTTAAAAGAAACCATAAAAATAGAAGAAAAGTATGATTATGGGATTGGAAAAGGCTTTCTAAGAATAAAAAAATCATGGAAGAGATCACAAAAGATTGGTTGATCTGAGAAAAAAATGCTTGTGTAAGTAAAAATATAAAGTTAAAATGAAAAAGCAAACAAGAAAAATCTATTTGCAATATACATCAAATGGTTAAATTCTTTTACAAATCAATAGAAAAAACAATATTCCAAAAGATAAATGAATGAAGGCCATGAACAGAATAATCACACAAAAATACAAACAGCCAGGGGCACCTGGGTGGCTCAGTCCATTAAGCATGTGACTCTTGGTTTAGGCTCAGGTCATAATCTGACAGTTTGTGAGTTCAAACTCTGTATTGGGCTCTGTGCTGACAACATGGAGCCTGCTTAGGATTTCTCTCTCCCTCTCTCTCTGCCTCTACCTGGCTTGCTGTCTCTCACTCTCTCTCAATAAATAAATAAATAAACATTAAAAAATACAAATGGCCAACAGACATATGAACATGGATTTCAACTTCATTAAAAATAAAAAACGCAAATGAAGCAAGATAATAATAACAGAGATTATGATTGACAGATTTTTAGAAGTATGAAAATATATAGTGTGAGCAGAAAGTGAAGCACAGGTGCTCTAGCACAATTCTCATGGTAGTTCTATAAGGTAATTTTATTTTTTATTATGTCCTAAATAATTACATTACATTGTATTCAATTTAGTAGCAGAATTCCTTACTTTTCCGGTTTTAAGTCTCTATAGATTATTCCCAGGCTATGTAGATGGTCTAAAGCAAGTGCAAGTTCGGCCAAGTAGAATTTGACATCTTCTTCTGTGAACATCACCTAAAATAAAATAAATTTTTTGTCTTTATTTTCTTTCTGTATCTGTAGTTTTTATTTAAAATTCCATCCCAGAGATTAAATATTCAAAAATTATAAATATGCTTATCACATGTAGTTTTATCTAAAATTTATTTATGAAAAGAATTTGCAAAAATGATTGAATCAGTTAGCTAATCACTTTCTAAATTCTAAATGTGCACTGTCGGAGAAACAATTTTACATTTTATTAATTAACAACTATAGTCAGATTCTGACACTGTTGTCCCACCACAGTAACATCTTAGTAATGTGTAAAAATATAGTAATTTTTTAAATATATGCTGAATTTCCACTACTAATTTTTTAAGGATATCTTGATATATTATTGCTTCAGAAAAACTATAAAAGAAGCAGGACAAAAGACAAAGAATTTATTAATTTAAAGTCCTACTTTCAGAACAACTTCAAAAGGTAGGAAAAGAACTCTTTTTGGCTCTAAGTCCTTAATAAAAGAATCTTGTGCCACTAGAGAATATACAATAAACACAATATTGAACTATAACAAAGGTTTAGTTAAAACAGCATGAATATAGATAGATTAAAAATAGAGATTAATTATATACCTCTTTGGATAAGCGTGTAAACAAATCTCCTCCCCTGAGAAAATCCAAAATAAGATACAACTTCCCTTCAGTTTGAAAAGCTGAATGAAGAAATGAAAATTTGTTTAATCTACCAGTTTTTTTTTGGCTTACATAAGGTCAACTCATTCACAAATGAATATCATTTTCAAGCCAATTAATGATTATATCATACATGTAAAGAGATTTTTATTTAGAGGATAACCAATGATTTTCTTAGTTTCCATGTGGAAATGTTAAATGTAGTGCTTCTTATTATGGAACCACTAGAACATTTGTTACATTTTCTTTAGGCAATAGCCTTTCAGGTATATAGTATTAAAACATGTGATGAACAAGAAAAATTCTAAACATGGTTACTTTATCATGAACCAAAATAAAGAAACCATGTCACTTAAGTGCAGGAAAAATGTGGGGTGGTTAGCTTTAATTACACATAATAAGAATCATCACTTTAACCACTGAGAAAAAGCACATATACCTTTGGGAAAAAGAAAGGTGATAAAAGCTTCAGGATGTTGACATTAGGGATCTTTCTTCCTTTTAAGAGACGCTGGGTTGGGCTAACACATATGGACTATAAATGCTCATATACTGTTATTAATTATTATAATAAAAACAATGATTATTATTACCCAATTCTATGGCTACCACTCAAAACCATAAGTAACATGCAATAAAAGCTTCTAAAGTTTAAGAAGTAATGGCTTAATTTCCATGACTTTATTTATCTATTAAATACATATAAAGATACACAAGTAAATATATACATTAATATAACTGAATGCACTTCAGGGAGTGGGGATCAGGTGGAGGAATGAGGTTGCAGGTGGTTCATAACTTACCATAATGCAACTTGACAATAAAAGGATGATTAACTTCTACCAAGATATCACGCTCCATTTTTGTCCGAACACGGTCTCGAACTACAAAATATTGTACAAATGGCTATATTACAATAGCTTTCAGAGACAATCCTTAAAACAAAATCTCTTTGGGGCCAATTTAAATAAAGTTTTGCTAAAATGTGAATCCACATCTTTATACATACCAATAAAGCTATTTATACATATAAATAAAACTATCACTCTTGAATTTTCAAAATTAATATATTTTTTACTAAATTATACAACCAGAAGAAATTGTTCATATTGAAAAATCTATGCTTTAAGTTAAAAACATACAGATAACATATCAGATGTTGGCTTTAAGATCAAATTTACAAGTATTTTAATGAAAGTTATGAAAAATGGCCAAAAAAGATTAACTTTCTAGAAACAAGGCATCCCAATGAAATACTAAAACATACACACAAAAATGGAATAGGTTTCTCTACCCTACCAACCCTATCAACTCAACAAGCATTCATTAAGCATCTATAAAATGTGGCCGACATGGTGAAGGATGGATATACCCAAAAAGGTCTATTTTGAGGAAAGGAAGAGAAGGAGAGGGAGAAGAAATAATGTGTTGCAGCTGAACGAGCAAAGGCTTTCTGGAGTTAAAAAAATTTTTGGATTTAGAACAAGTTACCTAGTTAAATTCTCGGAATATCAGTTACCTCTCATGCATAAAATGGGGATAACACCACTGGACCTTTGAGGGCCATGTGACTATTTGAGATAAGGTTTGTATATCCCAGAGCCTAGTACATAGGAGATATTCAATTAAAGGGTAGCTGTCACACCCTTAAAGGGATAAAATGACTTACTAACAGGAATAAGTAGTACAGAAATTCAGAGAGGGAAAGATGAGTTATACTTGCATGGGAAAACTAGAGGGAAGAGGTGGAGTTAGGAACTTTTATAGTGGAAGTTAGATGGCTGGGAAGGATCAGGCCTAAAGAAGAAAAGTCCAGGTATGGAGTACCAGCACAAGCGAGACCATGGAGGCAAGCATGAAGAACAGAAAGGAACCAAATCGGTGTGGAAATTGGGGAGGTTAAATGGGGAGGACCCAGATTCTTGATAATTTGGAATGGCAAGATAAATTTATGTTTGATCCTATAGGCAAAGCTCTCTTCTACCAACCAAACATTTCCTAAGCAAATTCTTTGTGTCAGGCACTATGAGACACAAATACAAATAAAACCATCTTCAAGAAGCTCATAATCCGGTGGGAATGACAGAAGAGCAAAATAAACAAAAACAAAAACAAAACAAAACACCAAAACAATGCATTCTGATAAGTATTCTGTGTTGGTCGCTCAATGGATTTGAGAGGTGAAAATGATCATTCATTAAAATTTTAATTTTTTTCTGTTGCATAATAAGTATAAATCATAAACTACTTGTCCTTTTCAGGCCAGAATGACTGAATGGTTGTCTCAGAGATTAAGCAGAAAGAAAGGGGAAGAGAATCTTTTGTGGGGGGAGGGAAGAGACAGAGAGAAAGAGGAGTTGAATTTTTTTTCAACTTAAAGTAACTGCATATATTTAAAACACAGAAATAAGACCCCTGGAAAAAATAAATAAAGATGCTAAAACAAAACCCTATGTTTCCCATTCTACCAGTTTTCCACTTCCAACTGGGAGATTTTGGTGCCAGTGACTGGAAATGACAGGTATAGAAACCAATTGCTCTTGATACCTATAAGGTTTGTCTTTTAAATGACTTGTCCAGCTGGTGTATCGAATTCAGTATCAATCTCTGATTTCATTATCTTGTCCTATTACAACAATTCTGGTTTCTTCTATTATTTATGTGAATGAGGTGCATCACCTAGGACTGCTGATCATTCTCCTCCAGTCTAGCCCACATCTGAGCTTTTTCTACTGCTACCCATATGACCTTGAATTCAGTTCCTACTACCTTAAAAAGGTGGATTCCAAATTTCTACCTCTTCAAATAATTATACAAAGATTATAAAGCTTATCATTTAAAACTCACCCCTCTGCTCAGTAAGCAGCAAAAAATATCCATGAACATATTTACTGTCTATCTCCTTTATATTATTTTACCACAATGAAAAGAACAATATTTGGGAGTCAAGAGCTATAGTTTTTAGTGGCCCTGCTAACAACCAAATGAATTACTTTGGTCAAATCCTTATATTGCTTGGGGACTTCCTGCTTCCTTCTCTATAAAGTGAGAGGCCAGAGGGACTCCTGGGCAGCTTAGTCAGGTAAGCATGTGACGCTTGGTTTTGGCTCAGGTCATGATCTCACAGTTAGTGAGTTGGAGTCCTGCATCAGGCTCTGCACTGTCAGTGTGGAACTGGCTTGGGATTCTCTCTCTCTCTCTGTCCCTCCCCTATTCTCTCTCTCAAAATAAATAAATAAACTTAAAATAAAATGAAATGCTAGAACAAGATAATTTTCCTTCTATTATGATTATCTTGTGAGGTGGTTTCCTTACATGTAACACTGAGGAGACATCATTTAGTTGAAAATGAGCAGTGACATATAATCACTAAAGGATGCCTTCATTTTATCTGAGATAGGACTGTTTAATAATTCTAACCTGGTTTCTTTTACTTATGTAAAGATCTACTGACAAATATAAATCATCCTACAATCAGGAATTCTGATAAGGATACACTGCTTTAGAAGAAGGCATGTTTTATATTGGCTAAACTCTAAACCCTAAAATAGAATTTGTTAATAATGACTCATGCTGGCAAAGCAACTATATTCCTCTGAAATAATTTTTCTCATATAGTACTTATTAGATTTTAAATCCTCCTTGACTTGAACATGAGAGTGAACAAGAAGAAATGGTGTTTATGTTTCTAGGATTATGTATTAAGAAACTGTTTTAAGCAATGGTTTACAAAACTTTTAGGCTCACAGACTACTGTATTAGGACAAAAGTCCCCACAAACTCAATCTCACACTACTGACTTCTATTTGACCCCATTTATTGTACTAATAGGAACTCCGAAATAGAAACAAAGAGACTTCTCCTTAAATATACATGTTTTACTTTCTACTTTCTTCCAACCCCCCAGTGAAATTACAATAATGGAACAATTATGCATAAACTCATAAGGACAAAGAACAGGAGAGAAAGCAAGAGCAGAAGATGATGAATAAGTGGTATCTTATATTGTAGGTAAGAGAAAGCTAAAACCTAAGCCTAATGGAATGAAGCCAATAAGAAAAAAGCAAATTCTTGCTAGAGAATCCTTTCCACTCACCTATTTGGTACTTCACTCTTAAAAGAGAAAAAGTCACCAAAGGGCCCGTAGGCATTTGAGGAAAGGCTCTAAACATGAAAAACAGCTATCAAGATAAATAGAAAAAAAGGAATATGGGAAACAAAGACAATGTAAAAAACACAGAAAACTTAAAAATCGCCCTTGTCATCTATATCCACCCAGAGAGCAAAAACTATATGGCACCCATGATAAAGAAGCTTTAAAAGGGATGGGGGAAAGGAACCAATATCTTCAATAAATAAACTACAAAGAAAAAAAATGGAGAAGACCTCATAGATTAAATGACTTAAAGAGATATTGGCCAACTACAAAGTATAGATCTTTAGATCCCTATTCAAACAAATTGCAAAAAGAAAAATGAATTATAACAATAGGCACAATTGGAAATTTGAATACAGATTGGATATCTGTATATTAAATTTTTAGGTATAATGTTAGAATTGTATTATTTCTTTTAAGGGTTTTTTATATTTTAGAGATTCATACTAAAATATTTATGGGAAAAAACTGTACAATGTCTGGGATTTGCTCTAAAGTATCAAAAGAGGGGAAGGAAAAGAACACAGATGCAAAAAACAAAAAACAAAAAACTACAAAACCTGGGAAATGCTGAAGTAGCAAGGAGGGTATATGGGTGTTCTCTATATTCTTTTATTTTTCTTTAAAAATGTTTTAAAATATTTATTTTTGAGTGAGTGAGTGAGTGAGAGAGAAAGAGAATGAGCAGGGGAGGGGAAGACAGCAGGAGACGGAAGCTCAAGCTCACAAACGATGAAATCATGACCTGAGTTGAAGACAGGTGCTTAACCAACTCAGCCACCCAGGCGCCTGATTCTTTCTGTGTTTGACACTTTCTTTTTTTAAATTTTTTAATAATTTATTTTTTGAGAGAGACAGAGACAGAGAGTGAGCGGTGAAGGAGCAGAGAGAGGGGCAGACACAGAATCAGAAGTAGGCTCCAGGCTTTGAGCTGTCAGCACAGAGCGTGACCTGGGGCTTAAACTCCCCAACTGTGAGATCATAACCTGCGCCGAAGTCAGATGGTTAACTGATTGAACCACCCAGGGGCCCTGACACTTTCTGCAAGAAAAAGTTTTAAAAAATGGAACAGAGAACAAGGAAAATCTAGAAAATTAAAAATGATAATAGAGGGGCACCTGGTTGGCTCAGTTGGTTAAGTATCCAACTCTTAATTTCAGCTCAGGTCATGATGTCATGGTTCGTGGATTCGAGCCTCATGTCAGGCTCTGCACTGACAATGTGGAACCTGCTTGCGATTCTCTCTCCCTCTTTCTCTGCCTCTTCCCCATTCCTGCTTTCTCTCTCTCTCTTACAAAACAAACAAACAAACAACAAACAAAAATGATGGTAGAAACAAAAAGGTCAATAGAAAGGTTGAAAGATAGTTGATAATATTTCCTACAAAATAGGAAAAAAAGGACAAAATTGGAAAACGGGGGGGGTGGTTAAGAAATAATCCAGGAGGTCCAACATATTCAAAGAGAAGCAGTTACAAAATGGGGAAGAAATGACAAAATACTTTGCCAAACTGAAGAAATGAGTTTCTAGAATAAAGGAGGCCACCTTATACCTAGTATGATGGATTTTAAAAGTCCACGCTAAAGAAATACCACTGTACAAGTTCCAGAACACCAGGGATAAAGAATAAAGTGATTCTAAAGACTTCCAAAGAGGAAAAGCTGCTTACGCACAAAGGACTGGAAGTCAGAAAGGCAATAAACTTCATAACTGCAACACAGGAAACTGGAAGACAATGGAAACAATGCTTTCAAATATCTGAGGGAAAACTGTTTCTCACCTAGAATTTTATACTCAGCCAAATTATAAATTGAGGGGTAGAGTAAAGGCATTTTATGACATTCAAGGTCACAGAAAATTTACCATCCATTCACCCTTTCTGAGGTAGCTACTAAAAGATATGCTGCACCCAGAATGGAAAGTAAAGTGAGAAAAATGTAGAAACAGAATTTAGAAAATGAGATCTAATAGATCAAAGATGTAAAGGAAATGTGATTCCACTATACTATTTGGCTCAGTTAGGAACAGTATGTATATATGTATGTATGTATGTTTAGTTATTTATTTTTGAGATAGGGGGGCGGAGGGACAGTAAGAGGGAGAGAGAGAATCTCAAGCAGGCCCCACGCAGACATTGTAGAGCCCGACGTGGTGCTCAAACTCACAAACCATGAGATCAAGACCAGGGCAGAAACCAAGAGTTGTACACTTAACTGAATGAACCACCCAGGCGCCCTGAGAAGTTTTTATAAAGCTACAGTAATGAAGAAAATGTTACTGGGAAGACGTGAAATGGGGAATCGTGTGTGGGTGGTAGTATGAGAGAACTAAATCCTTATCTTCCATGTTAGAAAGTCAATAAATTATGTCACCAAATGAAAATAATCAAAGAATTGCTAAAGAGTACTTAATGTAGAGGTAAATAGCAGACGCAGCAGTTAAGAGATAGACGAAAGTCACTGTCCCTGAGGGTCAGCAACTGGATGGGCGGAGGATTGGTAAAGCTCTGCTATTTTATAAGATTCTAGATAGATACATGTATTACTTTGGTAAAAATAAAAATTGAGTTTAAGAATACATTAAAAATTATCTGAAAGCTTACAATTATAATATGCCAAATATTTTCACTTTTCTATGGTTTCTTCTATAGCTCGTATCCATATAATTTTACATACTTGTGGTAGCCAAATTTGTTATAATTGTTAACTTTATATTTTCATTAAGTTTGTTTTGGGGATTATATTTGAAATATTTCCTTTCAATAATATTCTATTAAATTCTATGCTATAATTTTTAAATATTCCTCCATTTTTCAATGTTTGTGTGATTTCTAAATTACCAACTTTATAAATTAATGTTGCTGTGAGAACTGTCAAGTACTTGAATTCTTTCTTTGACATTATTTACTGAGGTTAATTTAGCAACAATAATGGCTCTTTGTAGCCTAAATGTCCATCACCTGATGAATGGATCAAGAAGATGTGGTATATATATATACAATGGAGTATTACATGGCAATGAGAAAGAATGAAATCTGGCCATTTGTAGGAAAGTGGATGGACCTCGAGGGTGTCATGCTAAGTGAAATAAGTCAGGTGGAGAGGGACAGATACCATGTTTGCACTCATAGGTCTAACAGGAAAACAGGAGAAACCTAATGGAGGACTGGGGGAGGGGAAGAGGGAAAGAGAGTTGGGGAGAGGGACACAAAACCCGAGAGACTATTGAAAACTGAAAATGAACTGAGGGTTGAAGGGGAAGGGGGAGGGGGGAAAAGAGGTGGTGGTGATGGTGGAGGGCACTGGTGGAGAAGAGCACTGGGTTTTGTATGGAAACCAATTTGACAATAAACTATTAAAAAAAACACAACCAAATTAAAAAAAAATAATGGCTCTTTGTATTTATTTCCACTTTCCAATTTATGTTGCCATCATATGAAATAACTCATTAAAAATTTTTTTTAACATTTATTCATTTTTGAGAGACAGAGAGAGACAGAGTATGAGCAGGGGAGGGGCAGAGAGACACACAGAATTTGAAGCAGGCTCCAGACTCTGAGCTGTCAACACAGAGCCCGACTAGGGGGCCCAAACCCATGAGCCGCAAGATCACGACCTGAACCGAAGTCGGACACTAAACTGACTGAGCCACCTGGGCACCCTGATATTCATTTTTTTAATATGATTTTCTCTATTAGCAAAATTAAGATTTTTCCAAAGATTATTTTATCCACCCCTGCATAAAACTTATCTTGAAATCCTTTAGGTAGAGGCTGTAATGTTACCTTTTAGGAACTCGTTATTAATTATTCCCTTTTTCATTTATTAGTTGGAATTCTACTATAAGGAAGAACCTTCCCTTTCTCCACATTACTTAATTTACAAATCCATTCATAGATTTTACATTACCACAATCATTAATCACTGCAATGTTCAAATTATCCTAGATTCGGCTATAGGGGCCCTTTACTGATTCCTTATATTATTATTTTGTAATATATGAAGTGAATAACTTCATGATTTCTTACTTATACTATTATTTATTTTATGAAAAGCTAAAATTTTTGAAGTGTCAATTTATTTGTGATCTGTAATTTGCTCAATATTTCTTCACAAGTTTCTTGGATGTGTTATAAAATTCACTTAAACTGTTCAGTTAGATTGTTAAATTTTTTTATGGTATAGAGTTTAAGTGAAGACTAATTTTTTCCAGGTTGGTCAGGAATATTTCAAACAAAACTTGTGAAGTCATTATTTCTCATTATTCTGTATACCTTGTTTGTCATACAACATAGCAAGTACTCAATATTTTTGTAAATATGCTAAAACTTAATATGTAATATTTTTTCATTCCAATTCATATTCAATGTTTACTGAAAGCCTAAAACATGCCACTTTCCTTTTTAAAAGATATAATACTTTTGTAATGTTTTGTTCTACTGATTTGTATGCCTATATTATTCCCCCCAATAACACAGTGAATTATTACTGTTTTAAATAAGCTTTAAACCTGAGAGAGCTTGTTCCTTTCTCATTCTTCTTATTTTCAAATATTCTTTAAGGTATATGCTTTGTTTCAAATGAAATTTTAAATATTTAAAAGAAATTTCAAAAGGAATCTTGAGAATATGGAGCTAATTGGATGGGTAGACAAATACTGAGATTCTTAACAACAGTTGGCTTTCTGTAAGGGAATTGGGCATTTATTTCCTTTCCTAATATCTTTTAAGTTTTTCAGCTTCATAGTTTACGTATGTTATGCACAACACAGATCCTGTGAAATATATGAAACCTACTTTTGTCGTTTTTGTGAATGAACTCTCTTATGTAAGTTTCACCTATTCAGTTAAATATATATATATATATATACACACACACACACACATACATATATATAGAGAGAGAATGAGAACATGAGAGGGAAAGGAGCAGAGAGAAAATCCCACGCTGATAGTGTGGAGCCCAACATGGGGCTCGATCTCACAAAACAGGAGATCATGAGCTGAGTTGAAATCAAGAGCCGGACACTTACAACTGAGTCACCCAAGCACCCCTCCACCTATGCTTTATAACATGGGTCATAAGCATAAAGTTATAGAAGTATGGATATAAAGTAGGGCACTGAGGATATAATTTAATTCTCTGGTCCTAGCAAAAATCAAGTTAAGTAGTGTCCCAGGTGTAGAGACTGGATGGGAGAGAAAATACATTCAGGAAGAGACAAGAGAAAGGAAGCAAAGGATGGTGTTTATATAGAAAGGTAGAATTTTTTAGAATAATGATATCCAGAGTGGGTGACTAACTGGGAAGAATTACAAAAGAAATAATAAACTATCATCACAAATATTCCTTTCAGAGTATTTTAAAATCTTTAAAATTACATGTAAGTTGAAGAAGAAAAAATAATGTTGAAAATCAATACAAAAGCCAAGTAGAGGTTATGTGGTAAAATAACCAATACTACTAAATAAGAGGAAGATTTAAGTATTTTTAAAACTATGTATAATTTCCTCTAAATGACTCTTTGCCTGTAAGAGTCAAATCTTATATTAGATTGTTCAAAATGTGAGGGTTAGTATAAAAACTTACTTGGAGACCAGAAGTCAAGATGATAAAGTCCTTAAAATAAAAGCTATTTTGCATCCAGTAAATCAGTTAGTTTTCAAAAGATTAAAATAATTACACTAATTTGAAGACAAATCAAACCCAATTTGTATCTTTGCAACTTCAACTTGCATAAGCCCAAGGTGAATTTATAATACCTCTTCTATAACATGGCAACTTCCATTCTCACTAGTCATGAAATACCTAGCCCAGTAGGAAAAATTCACTAAAAGAAAGTCTAAATTTGAAGACAATAACAGGAACAGATTCAGAATGTAAGTAACTGGCCTACGAATCACTGGAAATCTATTGAGACCTTTCAGTTTTAACCTACACAAATGCTACAAATAGTCACAGCACTTACCTTTCAAGGTGGCCTTTTTCAATACCTTCATGGCATAAAGCTGTCTAGCATCAGAGCCTGAGATTTTTTTGACTAAGAAAACCTGTATTTAAATGAGAGAAAGTAAGTTTTACCAAATATCATAAAGGACACCATTGTTAGAAATGAGACCTTGTCTATAATACAGTTTATTATTAGAAAGATTCTGCTACACTGTAGATGATTTATAATTTATCAATTATAAATACAATGACCACTGGCTATTAACTTGAGGTGTCAACATAAGTGAATACATTGTTTTCTTTCTTTCTGTTGTTTGCCAATTCTCAAAAAGCATGTAACATATAGGACACCAATAAAAGTCTTTAATCTATGTTGTAATTAGATAAAAGTCTAACATGTTTAAAGTATAACACAGGTGGTCACTGCTCTGCTTTTAACAAAACAAAAATTCTTCTGATTCCATAAAAATTGTCACACAGGAATTCCCCTTGACCACGATTTTCTGTTGATACAATTATACATTTATGATTGGTCTTTTCTATGTATGAAAACACGCAAATTTCTCATTGCTGGGCAGAACAATTTAAAACAGTTACAATGAAGAAGCCTATTCACAAATAATTAATGTTACTTAAGTCAGAACCCCACCTTTCTACCTTTTAAAAATCAAATTATCATGTATACTTAAATATGAAGAAC
Source organism: Suricata suricatta (assembly GCF_006229205.1). Lineage (NCBI taxonomy): Eukaryota > Metazoa > Chordata > Mammalia > Carnivora > Herpestidae > Suricata > Suricata suricatta. The sequence goes on from NC_043717.1 coordinate 15,174,902, forward strand.
ACAGTTTCTAGGTATGTTACTGAGCTTCTTGACTTTCCAAATATTTTTAGCTGCTTTCAAAATATAGTGTGAAAATTATGCAAAATGAATAAAGCCTGCTGTAAATGATTCATGGTCATGCTATAATATGGCTAATACAAGACTGTCTGTAAATCTCTTTTATTTATTTTGATCATTAGTTTTGTGATTTTTAAAAGTTTTTATTTAAATTCCTTTTAAATAAAATGGGCAAGTGGATGGCTCAGTCACTTGAGTGCCTGACATTGGCCCAAGTCATGATTTCATGGTTCGTGGGTTCAAGCCCCATGTCAGGCTTTGGGCTACCAGTGCAGAGCCTGCTTCAGATTCTTTGTCTCCCTCTCTCCTCTCTGTCCCTCCCCCACTCATGAGCGCACGCACCCTCTCTCAAAAGAAATTAAATAAACATAAAAAAATAATAAATTCCAGTTATGTAATATACAGAGTAATATTAATTTCAGATGTACAGCATAGTGATTGATGATCTTTTTCATGAAATCTTTACACATACTTGCTAAATGGACCTGAAATGCAACTGTGTGTTCTACCTGTTCTTTCCTGGCAGTGTTACTGAGGTGCTGCAGATGGGAAGAGAAGCAATTATAATCGAGAATTAACTTTAAGGTCAGCTCTCAATTATAAGCACTAGCATGCCAGGCTATTAGCACACAATTAAAAAAAAATACTACATTCAACTGATTCTAGGCCGAGGCAGAGTTTCTCACTTTGAGAAAAGGACCTTCACAGGCATTTATAATACATCATCATGATAATTTTGGGAGGCAGGAGGACTAAGCAATCCCTATTTATAACTGACTAAGCTAGGGCTTAGAGAGGTTAAATAATTTGAATAGCGTCACAGTGGAGGTACTGGAACAAGAACCAGGCCAGCCACTCAGTTCTGTGCTCCTGCTCAGGGCACTGTTAATGTTCCCTCTGGCAGGTCACCAGTCAATGCAGCAGGAGCAGCAACGGTCCCAGATGCCATCGGATCTTCCCCCACCAGAGCATTCATGACCTTTCGAACTCCCCCATGAAGCTATTCTAAGCTCTGACAGGTCATTCCTGTTTCCTTGCTTACGCTGACTTTTTAGGATGAGTAAGAAAGGAGACGCTATATTTTTAATGTTTGCTATTTATAGTAAGGTATTTAAATCACTTTTAAAGAAATAAAGGGAGACATATGCTAACTTCTGGCAACTTAAATACTGTGTTTCCTGAAAATCTAATGTATAGAAAGAAACCCACCTCTTTGGGTTGATCTGTAATGCATTGTGGGATAATACAATTCCATAGCAGATATTATGTGAGTGGCCTTATATCATTTAATCCTCATGACTAATCTATGAGGTCAGGACTATTATTTACTCATCACTTCTTTCCAGAATTATATGCTAGGTACTGTGCTACCAGCTCAATGCTGAAACAGGTTACAAAGCATGTCCCCTGCACTCATGGAGCGAACATATAGGAGACAGTCAACAAACAATTACTCAAATGAAAAGCTGCAATTGTGGTGAGTGCTGTGAAGATGAGGCATAAAATGTTCTGACAGGATAAAAGAGAGGAATATGACCTAGTCAGAATGGCAGAGAAGACTGTCAGATCATAAGCAGAAGAGGAGTTAACAAGATAAGGAGGGGTGTGGGTGTGGCGGAGTGCTTCATGCAGAGGGAAGCACATGTGCAAAGGCTTTCTAATGGGATGGAGCCTGCTGCATAAGGACTGGAAAAGGTGGCCAGAATACAAGTAGTGAAAAATACATACAGTGATGTTGCTAAGGTAGCCACAACAAGGGGCTCCTCAGATATCTTAAGAACATGTCTTTATCCTGAAGAGAAAGGGAGGTTACTAAAGTGTAAGATTAGCTCTTGCTGACTGTCCATGTAAATAGTGACTTGAGGAAAGAATAAATTTGGTAAGCCCCAGTTACTGGAGCCTCCTTCAATGGGTCAGGGAGAGATGGTGGTTCCATAGACTTGAGGAGTGGCAGTGGAGGACAAGACAGGCAAGATTTGACATATTGTTACTAAATCAATAGGGCTTACTGACAGATTAGATTGGTAGGGTGTGACAAGAGGAAAGGGTAGGCAGTAGAAGGATATGTCAAAAATGCCTCCCAAGTTTCTGGCTTGCTTAACTGGACACCATTTACAGTTGCAGAGAACAAAGAAACAGGGCAGGTTTGGGGGGGGGTCCAGGGGGAAAATTGTGACTTTGGTCTTAGACATGTTGAGTTTAAACTACCGTGGAGACATGTTAAAAGAAAAAAGTATGCAGCTGTACAGAGAGTTCAGAGCTTGGAAGCATGATCTAGACTGGAGATAGAAATCTGTTAAGACAGCTGTATGTGGGTTATAATTAAGATAGTGGGCATACAGAAAATAATTAGTAGAATGAGCAGAAGGCAGCCTAGAATGGAACCTTGAGGAATTTCAATACTTAATGACTGAGTGGAAGAGAAAAATGAGGCTCGAAGAGGTTAACTAACTTGCTCAAGCATATGCACCAAGTAAGTAGAAGGAAAAAAAATATCAGATCCAAGTCTGACTGACCTAGAGCCCAAACTTGCAACCATTACGTTATGCTGCCTACTTAACCTGTATGTGAATTAAAAGCATCATTTGGGGGTTGAAAGAGGTTAACTGCTGTAATAAATTACCTATATTAACCTAGAGTTGCTAAAGAGTCCCTACAAAATACACAAGGGAGCTAAAGTATTGTTTTGAAGTTTGCAAAGCAGGATATCTTCAAATGTCTCCTCATAGGGAGGTGGTAAGGAAGTACTGCAATGTGAAAGTTGAATGCGATCTCAGAATCTTCCTATCACTAAGAAATGGAATAGCAGAAAAATGATGAAGATACTACATCTTCTGGAACAATTTTAGCTGGGGGCTTTAGGAAACATTTTTGATGTTAAAGACAAACCTGGATATCACTAAATACAATGCAACCTTTGGATTCATTTAAAATTATTTTATATTATTTTTGTATTTAAAAATTGTTTAAATGTGTATTTATTTTTGAGAAAAAGACAGAGAGATAGAGAGCACGTGACAGCTCATGCACACAAGTGGGGGAGGAGCAGAGAGAGAGGGAGACATAGAATCCAAAGCAGGCTCCAGGCTCTGAGCTGTCAGCACAGAGCCCGACTCGGGGATCGAACTCATGAACCATGAGACCATGACCTGAGCCGAAGTGGACCATTTAACTGACTGAGCCACCCAGGCGCTTCAACATTCATTTTAAAAACAAGTTGTAAGTCCTAATTCCCTAATTGTAAGACCCTAATTCCTTGGGAGTACTCATCTACTTTCTGCTAGTACTAGGGATACTGTGGAGGGAAGACAGAGACATATAGTGATAATGTATCTGTAAGATCACCTTTCAATTCTACATGAGGACACAAAAAGAATATCAAAAAGTGTATGAAGGGAATATTTTTTTATTTTTAATCATTTGCAAAGTGCAATTAAGAGAGATCACATGTTCTTCTTTTAAAAATATTTTTGTTTATTTATATTAGAGAGAGACAGACAGACAGACAGACAGATAGTGACAGTGCATGAGCAGGGAATAGGCAGAGAGAGTGAAGGAGACAGAATCTGAAGGAAGCTCCAGGCTCTGAGCTGTCACCACAGAAACCAATGTGGGGCTCGAACTCATGAGCCATGAGATCATGACCTGAGCCGAAGTTGGCTGCTCAACTGACTGAGCCACCCAGGTGCCCCTTAGAAAGGTCACATGTTCTTGAAGATAAAATGACTATGAAGTGAATACTGCCAATTTACAAACATTTTCAGTATACTTTTGAATGACTTTATTCACTTTCCAACACTTACTAATAGGGAGAAATGTAAGAGCACAGAAACATTGCTAGTAGGGAGATCAGAAGTATTTCATAAAATAGTTCCATTCCTCATCTGTAGGAAATAGACATGAATTCCCCCCCCAAAAAATTTTAAAAACACACACTCACGACTTACCTTTCCAAATGATCCCTGCCCTAATACTTTTAAAAGTTCAAATTGGGAAGGATCCGCCTTTTCATGTCCTTCCTTGACATGATGTGTGATCGCAATTTCTTTGATACTGCCTTCTTCCTGTTGATGCAAATATAAAGGGAGAAAAGAGAGTTAGAGATACCTTCTCCAGCTATAAATCAAGAAATATAAATTTAACATATCATACTAGAAATCCTCAAATTACTTTTTTAAGCAGGCTCTGTGCTCAACATGGGGCTTGCACTCATGACCCTGAGATCAAAAGTCACATGCCAACCTACTTTGAAGTTAAATGTCAGAGAGAATAATAGCAGCCCACTACATAGACCAATTTAACCTCTACTTAACATTAGCACTGAGTATTTCCAAGTCTTCATTCTTCCTACTGAAGATAATTAGGACAAAAACTTTCATGGGGTGAGTGCAGAGAATGTAAAGAAGTCTGAAAACAGATCAGAGTAATCTGCTGTGCTATGACGGGTGCCGGTATTTGGTAAAACTAATATTACACACACACACACACACACACACAGTTTTTAGGAAAGGTTGAAAAGTATTCCAAGGCAAAAATGGAAATTTCTACCCTCAGCAAGGCCATTTGAATCAGTATGCTGAAGTTTACTCTGTTGGAAATATGTAAGATACTTTGTTTCTAGGACTACTTGAGATCTGAGAGTGGAGAAAGGAATAGCTCTAAAACACAAAATCCAAAAAGATTTAACATTTGGATGGAGGATTAGACCCAAAAAAGCACTATTTAGCATAATGGAACAGTGGAAGGTCTTGGGATTAAGAAGAAGATTTTTAAAGACAGTGGATGTTTTCAGTTTATGTAAGCAAAGGTATGAGGAGAGAAAGGTTGAAAATATATCTAAGTATACACAGAATTGGTTACTTATTCACTCTGGGATAAGCAAATTAAGTATACCTTATTTAATCAAGACATGTACTATGTTACAGCCCACCAGTTTACTCTGTAAGACAGAATTTTGTTGGTTGTGTTACTAGTTAGACAGCTTAATCATTTTGGATTCTCTCAGAACTCTGGCAACAATAAAACAATCTCCTAATATGGTTTAGTCCTTTATTTTGTAATTCTACATGCACCACCTCTTTTACTTCTCACAACCATCCCGTGAAGTAGGTATTAGGGTAGGATCAAAAATAACCTGACTCTGAGACTCCACCCCATTCCTGGGCACCCCTTCTCTGCAAATGAGACTGGTGTATAAGGGCTTGAGAATGATAGTTTATAGCTATGTTAGCAAAGGCAACAAGCCAAGTACTATATTCTTTTAAGAAAACTTTCAAAGAACATGTATACGTGGTATTAAGTAAGATTTGGATTAAAATCCAGCAGATATTTATTAAGCGCCTACCATGTACCAAGTCTGGGTTAGGTACTTTTTCACATTTTATCTTATAGTTATGCTTCATGACAAATCTCTAACTACATATCAATGTTAGAAAGAGTTGATAATAACAGAATAAAGTATACCTCAGAGCAAGCAAAAACATCTCAGAATTCTCTGCAGACTCCCCCCATTCACCACTAGAAATTTGACAGATCTCTTAAAGGCCAAATGGTTTGAAGAGTCTGAAGTTTAAAGAAATTAAGTAAAGATCACCAGTAACTGGTAGAGTTATGGCTCAATTCCAGGTTCTGACTTCTAATGATTTCTAAAACAAGGCTCTTGGCATTACTCCACACTGAGACTGTCATACGCTTCTGGTGGTTCCCCATCCAAGATCAATGACAGAAACATACAGACTTATTCCCTCAATCTTTGTAACTGGTCTGTATCTCTTGAGTCAATTAGCTAAAGTGACTAGAGAAATGTCTCAGAACTTTTGGTAGCATAGGCTTATCAGCCAAAAATAAATAAATAAATAAATAAATAAATAAGCATATACCCAATATTTGTACACACATTGGCTTATAAATTATATATACTTTTGTATTGCTAAATTATATACCATATGCATGGAATGAAACTATAAAGTTCTCCTTTTCTGTAACTCAAAGTGCTGTCACATCACATTTTAAAGACTAGTGGATTATAGACTAAAAAAGGCCAAGTTCATGGGTTGGATTCCAGCAATGTGCCAGTTAGCCTCCTATGGAAAAAAACCATCTGTTCAAGAGCCCAAATGGAATCTAAAAGCCATTTATGTCCTTAAATCATGAGGCTATGAAGAACTATACTCTATATCAAGTTCTGTATGCCTTACCAGTTTTCTTTCTTGGGTAAGTGGAATATAATTTTAGGCTCCAATAGTTTTATCTTTTATTTCAAAACAAATACTATAACTGTGTGCACAAAGAGGCAACACAGGCAGAGAAGGATTACTTAATTATAAATGTTTTGCATTTTGTAGCTGGCATATAGGATCAAGCCTTACATTCATAGTGAGAGCTACGATCAGGTCATGGATTTCAAAATAAACAGCAGTAACCATTCAAGAAAGATTTCATCTTTGATGACTACCCTTCCTTTCCTTTCTTGTCAAACAAATTACCAAAAAACATGGAATCTCCCTTTGATCCTTTCATTCAACAAACATATACTAAAATATCTACCATGTATTAAACATGGTAGTCCAATTTATTCTCCTGACAAATTCATTTTCTGAAGGGAGACAGGTCCAGTCATATGACCAGATGGCTCAAAACTCCTCTAAGTTTTCCCAAATTAAATGCACTGTTTCCGCCTTGGAATTTGAGGCCTGCTGCAATATGGGTGCAACTCAGTTTTCTGGTATTATCTCCCAACACTGTCTTACATGTAACCTTTCATCAACCTGGGTGATTTCCTGTTCCTTAAACTTCTTATTTTTAAAATTAAAGTGGGGCGCCTGGGTGGCTCGGTCGGTTGAGCGTCTAACTTTGGCTCAGGTCATGATCTCACGGTTTGTAGGTTCGAGCCCCGCGTCGGGCTCTGTGCTGCTGACAGCTAGCTCAGAGCCTGGAGCCCATCTTCGGATTCTGTATCTACCTCTCTCTCTGACCCTTCCCTGCTTGCGCTGTCTCTGTCTCTCAGAAAAGCAAGTCTCCTTTCGCCCACATACCTAGCCTTTTTTAAAAAAGTTAGTTCTGCACTTATTTTGATAATTTCTTATTTATTAACTTTAAGATAATGCCTGTTGATTTAAACATTTTTTAATGTTTATTTATTTTTGAGACAGTGAGAGACAGCAAGTAGGAGAGGGACAGAGAAAGAGGGAGACAGAATCTGAAGCAGGCTCCAGGCTCCAAGCTGTCAGCATGGAACCTGACGCGGAGCTTGAACCCATGAACCATGAGATTGTGACTTGAGCTGAAGTCAGACACTAACTGACTGAGCCACCCAGGTGCCCCAAGACAATGCCCGCTGATTTAAAAGTCAGATGAAGGATTCACTTATACGCCTTTTATCATCTTTCTCTCCACTGTTTGATAATTATATTACTTCGACATAAACTTGTTTTTTTAATGCTTATTTATTTAGACAGAGAGTGCCTGAGCAGGGGAGGAATGGAGAGGGACAGGGAGAGAAAGAATCCCAAGCAGGCTCTGATCTGTTAGTGCAGAGCCCAATGTAGGGGCTCCATCTCACGAACCCTGAGATCATGACCTGAGCCAAAATTAAGAGTCGGAGTTAACCAACTGAGCCACCCAGGTGCCCCAAATTTTTCTTTTCTATTAGTTTTGGAGAGAATCCTAACTCCTCACTTTGTAAAAGGAGGCTAAAAGTGCCTGTACATTTTTTCTCTCAAGCTTCCCCAACCTGTTGCTAGCTATATTTTTACATTTGTATTAATATTAAGAAAATTAGCATTCTCTGCTATAACCACAACCAAATCTTTCATGCTGTCTCCACAGCCTGATTTTAAAAGCAGATGGGTTATAAACCAGCATCCACATTTTCACGACAATATATTGTTTAAATGTAGGCAAGAAAGTACATTTAAATTTCCTTTTATAGTGGCCTATAACAGTGACTTGCAAGACAATCTGAGGGGACTTAAAAAAAAACCCACCATTTCATAAAATGCTTAAATTCATGATACATTTTACTCTGAATTCTCCTAGGACCATGAATTTTTTGCATGTTTTTTTTTCCCTGTTTCTAACAGAACCCCCGCATCATTGGCAGGAGAGAAGGTTAATCTGACCATTTGTCTTAACTTGTCCTTAACCCTTTACCATACTTCCCATTCTTCTGAGAGCACTCTCTTACTCTCCTATCAGAAATGGTTGTTCTCTAGGCCTTGCTGTGCAGCTATCACGTCCGGATATTTCTTCAGTGCTCTTCTGGTCAAATCCACTATTCTCAGTTTCCCATGTCTTTCTCTTTCTTAGATTACTCCCTTGTAACTTCCTAAGAAAGGTGACGTGGGGGGAAAAAAATCTTTCTGAGGCTTGCACATCTGAAGATATTTTTATTTTGTCTTCACATTTGTATAATTTGGCTTTGTACCAAATTCTAGAATTAAAAACAATCTGGTCTCAGAACGTTGATGCCAATGGTCCATTGCCCTCTAACAAGCCAAGATTGCTACTAAAATGGGTGATGCTAGCCCGGTACACATTTTTGGGAAGGCGAACTGGTTTTCTTTCCAGAAGCTTTAAGAATTTTCTCTGCCCTTGTACTTCTGAAATTCCTCATTAGTGAGATAAATATGGGTCTTCTTTCCTTCAGAATGTTAGATGGTTGGTGAGCCTTTATAATCTAAAGATCTGAATTCTTTGCCTCTGGGGGAAAATCTAACATTTCTTTGATAATTTCCTTCCATCCATTTTTCAGGGTTTGTCTTCTTACAACTCCTCTATTAGTTGGGTATTGTATGTCTGGGATTGAATCCTGTATGTCACTTATCTTTTCTCTCCTATTTTCTAAGACACTTCCTTGATTTTATTTTCCCACCCTCAAACTGAATTTCTTATTCTGGGAAACCTTATATATATTACTTTGTTTTTAAAGAGAGAGGAAGGATGAGTGGGGGAGAGGGAGAGAGAAGAGAAAGAATCTAAAGCAGGGTCCATGCTCAGTGCAGAGCACCACGTGGGGTTTGATCCCACCCCCCTGGGTTCATGACTTGAGCCAAAACCAAGAGTCACACTCTAAACCAACTGAGCACCCCTCAGCAAATCTTATTTTAAAATAAATTTGCAAGTGCTCCTTTTCTCAAGGTTTCTTTAAAAAAAAAATAGCAACGTCCTCTACTCCCTAACCTCTTCTTCCGAAATGGATGCAATCATTCCAAACCTCTTTGAGGATATAAACTAGAATTTCAAAAGTATTTTTCTAAATTGGTGCTCAGGAAGTACAAAAAACTGTTCATGGGCATGGAGAAAAAAGATCAAGGCCTATGTTCTGCAAATTTGTCACTGTTTTATCTTCAACATGTTTTTGTTCCTTCCATGTTTAAATCTATGCATTACATTAGCAAGCTATTTTCTATTTACTTTTATGTATATGTAATCATAGTAGTATAATAGGTATAACATCCTTGGTTGTATCTCAATGCCTAGACTGTGCTTAATGTCACCAGTTGTTCTAAGTTATGGGACCATGAGTATTTTAGAAATGAATTTGAGGTTCAACTAGGACATAATACTAATGTTTGGGCAATCTCAGACAATAGATAGAAGAGCCAAAATGTGCTTTTCTTGCTCATATCTAGAATCCAATGAGATGGATGCAGAGAGGAATATCAAATTTCTGAAGTCAGGACAGATATTTGCATGTGACAAACATATCTTGTCAATAAATCACCTGTTACTGAAAAAAATCTGTCACATGAAAACATAGAACTATAGTTTAACAGTTTGTAAAATCAGTTTGTGTTTTTGCCTATAAAGTACACAGAAAGCAACTCTAATTTTATGGAGAAAGAATGTTGTCAATAAAGTAGAGTACAGATATAAGTTCTATCCATTATTACTCTGTGAGGTTCACATATTTTTACATTTTCTTTTTTTTAATGTTTATTTGTCCTTGAGAGAGAGAGAGAGAGAGAGAGAGAGAGAGGGAGAGAGAGAAAGAGAGAGAGAGAGACAGCATGAGCAGGGGAGGGCAGAGAGAGAGGGAGGAAGACACAGAATCCAAAGCAGGCTCCAGGCTCCCAGCTGTCAACACAGAGCCTGATGCAGGGCTCGAAATCACAAATGGTGAGATCATGGCCTGAGATGAAGTCGGATGCTTAACCACCTCAGCCAAGCAGGGGCCCCACAATTTCTAGTACAAGTGTATTTTCTGCCTGTTCATTATCGCAAAACAACTTGAGCATTTTTCAAAGTTATAGTAAATTCTATATTTTTAGTTTTACAGCGTCTATGCTTATTTGGTATGTAAAGTTCTAGTTGTAGGCAAAATTGTGAGGTTGGTAGCTGGTCTATACCACAACCTTGAATCATTTGTCTATATGCCTATCACTTTTGGATATTTGCCACCCTCAGCCTAGGTGTTCAATACCTTCAAGCTATGTAGGGAATTCATTCATCCATTTAAACATTTATTTACTGAGTACCTAATATATGCCGCGCACTCTTCTAGGTGTCTGAGATATACAATAAATGAAAACAGACCAAAATCTATGGTGTTTGGGGGAGAAATCAAACAATAATAATTGGTATATTCATGTTAGAACACGAAAAATATCATGGACAAAAGATATTAAGTTGGGTAAGAAGGATAAGAAGTGCATGGATGAAAAGGAGAGTTTGCAATTTTAAATAAAAGCATCAGTGTAGATTTTATTGAAAAGGTGTTATGTGAATAAAGACCAGAAGGATATGATGGAGTCAACCACCTGGGGGAAGAGCATTTCAGGTAACAGACAAGCCAGTGCAGAGGCCAGTGTGGGAGCACACATGGAGACTAGTGTTTGGATAAGAGAACACAAAGGAGAGGAAAAAAAACAGGTCCAAGAGGGAACTAAAATTCAGGAGGCTCTGTTGCTTCTGCTTCTTCCTGACTGGTCCAAATGGAAATGTTTCTGATCTATGACATACTGTCTTGTTAGAAGGCAATTCACATTATGAGCCGCTCAGGTAGTGTGCTAGGTGTTACAGATACTAAGGTAAAGAATAGTATCTGCCTTCTAGGAATTTACCTAGGGATTCCAAGATTTCTTACTCGATAAATACTTGTTGAGATATGACCCCTGATAGAAAAAACAGGCCATTTCATCTAAAAAATACATAATTTCAGGAATTCTGTGAAGAGTGTCATTTTAGATATCACAGAAAAATTGTAAAAGAAAATTTATGGACAGGTAGATCTTTCCTCCAATCACCCGGAAAGCCACCTTGTTTGTTTTCTAGGACCACCAAGAGGTGTGTAGGTTCCTTTCTAAATGGTCCTTAAAGTTCACCCTTTAATGGGGGAAAATTAAGGTTTCCTTTTTAAGTTGACAGGGAAAAGATACAATTTTGTTCTTAAAATGTAAAAGGATTAAAGAAAAGGAACAGAGAATGATGCTATTTGAGTTATAGAAAACCTAATATTGTAACACACTACCATTAAGTAAACAAACTGGGTAATATTAATTGATTTTAAAGAATGAGTCAACATTTGGCATTATGCCCTGGCTTGTATACATAATTTCCTTTTTCCTGCCCTCCCCTGAGTCAGGAAGTGTGTTCTTAAGGCATTTGTATTTTCTAAATTGTTTTGAATGTCAGAAAATATGGTTGAAACTTGAAGTAAATTATTTAAATGTTTCTTGGTAAAAACTAATGAATAAATCTTTTCTAACCATGGATAGTAACCATTTTTTGGCCTAACATAAATAAGATCTTACAAATGAAAAATGTATATTTTATTTGCCTCTTACATGTAACTCGAAATTAAAGTATTAATCTCTATATAGATACAAGGTTCTATAATATATGTTTTTTTTAATTTTAAAAAGGTATATTAATTTTTAGATGATCAAGATACGTAAAAATTATTTGGCTGTGACATAATTAGGCTGGTTATTGAAGCTATGGTGAAAAACCACATTTTAATACATTCTAGATTATAATTTGACCAAATCCAATATACTTTTTTGCGAATGGCTGATAAATATGCTCAGCATTTTTCATTTAACAACACTACGAGAGTATTCCAAGCCAGTTTCTTATACATTTGTTTGAGAAAACAGCATTGCTGTTTTCCAGACAAACTCTCCTAATCACTGCTGCAAATAGCACAGTTTTCTCCTAATCGGGAATCCCAATCAACAAATTTAATTCTCTTTAAAGAGCAGCCAGATAGCACAATTTTCATGACAAAATATCAAGTTAATTTGGCAGAATTTTAGATGAAATAAAATGCAAATTATCATTTGTTAAGCACATTTTAACAAAGTAATACTTTGAAAACTGTGCCTACTCTATGTTAGATAAAATTACTTAAAGTCACTTAAATATTGTTGATAAAAAAAAATTTCAAAATTTTAAAAGAACCAATTTCAACAAAAGTCTGACTTTAAGGTCTTGACTCTTTAAAATAATATTTTCCTACCCATTAAAATATTGCTTACATTATAGTAATCCCCTAACCATTAGTAAGTTCACAATTTTGTTCATGCCTAGTTTAATATTGAAAGTTACCATCATCATACAAAATTACACCATATAAAATTACAAACACTAGCAAATAAAAATTACTCTACCAGTAAAAGCTAATGCAAAAATAAGTTTACAAAATATACAGAGTTGAAATGTATAGTACACATGACCGGCTTACTTTTAGCAAAGAGAAATATTATCCTTTACAAGTTCTACAAAAACCGCTTTTGAGTTTAGAACAGTTTCTTAAAAGAACATATAAAATGAAGTTATTGTTTAATTAATATAACTATACTTAGTTCCAACCAAAACATTTTAGTCTTTAAAGACGTTGAACAAAGCTTACCTGTATAGAGCGAACACGAAAAGATAAAAATTTAAACATGGCTACGAAACCATGATGGTGATACAAGAATTCCTGACCGTAAAACTTAGGTTAGTAAGGGAAGGCCAACCCCTGCAAAGTTTTCTCCTACCAGCTGTTCCGGCAATTAGAAAATTTCCTGTCAGGCGGGTCCTGAAATGCTAGAAAAAGAGGCCTGACAATTTTCCTGTGGTTAAAGAAAGGAGAAACGTAATGGCGAGGGCACTAATGTAGCTGATAGGTAGAGAGGCCAGAACAGGAAACCAAAACAGATTTGCTGATAGCAAAATCCTGTTGAAATGTTCTTAACTCCCGGTTCCCAGCAATGTAGACATTTTTCAAAACCAGTCAAATGAACATTATTTTATTTCAGAATCCTGAGAAATCTATTTCTTAACTACATAACCCTTTAAAAGCAAATGAAACTAGTCAGCATTTTAAAGTCATAAAAGTCATTGATGCACATGTGAAATTTTACCCTTTGTAATGTTTACACACATACTCCAAAGGGTAGTCTCGAAACTATTTTAAGGTTATATATAGACAAGTCAAGGGTGTTCCCTCTCAGTGAGGAATTATTTCCTAACTATGGGAAGAAAATGACCACTTGTTTATGTAAGCAACTTTTTGATTGTGATGTAGGGACAAATTTTTCCTGTCTTAAATGAAAGTAAATTACATTTAAATTCCCATTGGTTATAGACATCAATTATTAGCCAGTTTAAAGCCCTTTAGGTCCGTAGCTAAAAATCCTACTTGATAAAACGTAAATGAAAAAAAAGTCTAATCCCTGGGTTATTAGAGAGCAAAAAGAACACTTACTGAATAAGCCAAATTGGAAAAGGAGAGGTCAAGGTACCAGAAAATCCTTTACTCCATTTTCTCCTCTAATAGTCTCTAAAAGTTCTCCTAGGATATTTTTATTTTGGAAAATATTTTACAAGTATGGCAATAGTCAGAATATGATCACTGAGATAGGGGCATTTAAACAAAACCCAAGGAAAGAAACATTGAGAGCTGTGGGAAAAGGCTCTACCTGATGTATATTAACCTATGTGGAACGAACAAAAACATCATGACTTATGTGAACTGAATAAAATAGCTGCATTTTCAAAACCTGAAAAGTCTCTAGAAAACCTCAAAAATGATCAGCTAGTTTTCTGGATGAAGGAACCATGGTCAAGGCAGGCACATACTTGTTGATATATCTATAGTGGGAGCTCAGTTTAGTACTCCTTCACTTAGTGAACATTAGAGAGTCCATTAGGTGCTTACAGGTGCCATATGCCTCTTGCTGGCAGATCACATTTTTTGTACTTATGTTCTATAAATGTTCCTAATATATTTAATTTTTATGGCAATATTTTAGAAATGACCTATTTGAAGTTAAAGAATAAAAAATTACTCAATTTAAGAAATTATCCTATATAACACATTACAATCAATTGGGAGGGGTGTCTGGGTGGCTCAGTCAGTTAAGTATCTGACTCTTGATTTCAGCTCAGGTCATGATCCCAGGGTCGTGGGATCAAGCCCCGCATTGGTCTCCAGGCTGAGCATGGAGCCTGCTTGGGATTCTGTCTGTCTCTGCCTTTCTTCCCTGCTGGCATGTGCTCTCTAAAAACAAACAAACAAACAAACAAACAAACAAACAAACAAAAAAACCCACACACACACACACACACAAAAAAAGAAAGAAAGAAAAATCTTTAGAATCAACTGGGACACAAATAAATGTGCAAGATAAAATTCTGAATTCTGGTAGGAAATTGTGCAGTCCTCTTGATTAAAAATGCATGCCTCAATTTTTCAGCAGGGAAAGCACTTAAGATTAATTTTCCACCAAAACATGAACCTGCCCATCTCCCAAAAGGAATTATTTAAGTCTCCTTACAATGCTGCAAAAGGGCAGGAAGGTTAGGACAACCACCTAACGTCAAACTGCCTTCTAAACAGGAGTTGTCTCTTAAGGCTGACAAGAAGCAGCAAACAAACAGCATAGTTAATGCACAACTGATTAAGATGTACAAAACAACATAGGTGCATCTCTATACAGCAGTCATCAACTTTATTCAAGTAATACTTAAGGAGCAACCAAATAACCTTTTTTGAATTCAAAGGATTTAAATTTAAATTTAAAGATTAAAAATTTTTTTTTTAATTTAAAGGATTAGTCTGACTT
This sequence comes from Suricata suricatta, assembly GCF_006229205.1. NCBI lineage: Eukaryota > Metazoa > Chordata > Mammalia > Carnivora > Herpestidae > Suricata > Suricata suricatta. Next base: position 15,190,012 of record NC_043717.1, read on the forward strand.
GCCTTTAATGACTATTGATGCTCAGGTTAACAGTCACATTTTGCTGTGTGCTGTGCGTTTTAATATGAGCACTAAGAAAATGAAGCAGTATTTCAGATACGAAAACCTACAATAATAAGTCTTCCTGAGTTGAAATGGTATCTTAATTAAAACGTTGTGGTACTGCTATATAAAAGATAAACAGAGCAAAAGAGTAAAAGAATAAATTTGACAATTTACATCTGAGGGAGGGAGATATTAAGATATCTGGCTATTTGTCATGGAAATGGAGAAGTCATAGAGGAAAATATTGATACAGATTTGATTACAAAATTCAAAAACTTCTTTAAATCACAAGGCACCATAAATAAAGTTACAAGACTAGTTCACATGATTGGAATCCCTTATAATCATATTATGACTCATCACAGAGCAATTTTTTTTTATTTAGGTGTTAGCTATCTCCTAACCAAAAATGAAAGCTCTTAAGGCCCTCTGGAACACTACTTACGGCACTGATTGCTGTTACAGCACATGTCACTGGCCTTGCCAGATTAGTCTTCAGAACAGGCACCATACTTACTTTTGTGTCTCCATAGCAAAGAGCATACAGTAGGAATTCAAATAATGGCCGCCTGCTTAAGAAGCATATACCGGGGCGCCTGGGCTGCTCAGTCGGTTAAGCGTCCGGCTTTGGCTCAGGTCATGATCTCACGGTTCGTGGGTTTGAGCCCCGCATCGGTCTCTGTGCTGACAGCTCAGAGCCTGGAGCCTGCTTTGGATTCTGTCTCCCTCTCTCTCTGACCCTCCTCTGCTCATCCTGTCTCTCTCTGTCTCTCAAAAATAAATAAAAACATTAAAAAAAAAGACCATATAAAAAAAAAAGAAGCATATACCAAACTCTGAAATGGACACTACTTGTCTGGTTGTGTGCATGAAACTACATATTGTTATGTTTTTCCTGCCTCTTTTAACTTTCCCTAAATTTCTTATTAAAATTTCAGCTAGTTTTTCTTTATTCTTTTATCTTACTGTTTTTAATGTTTATCTTATTATTTAAAAAAGTAAATTTTATTATAAAAAGTATGCATGTCCACTACAGAAAAGTTAAATAATAAACAAGAAGGAGAAAAACAAAAGAAAAAAAACTATTTTGGTGCTTTTCTTTCCAGTTTTTTTTCTGTACACACACACACACGAATCACACTATAAGTATACAGCCAGGATAATCTTTTTAACTTAATTCATTGAGAAACAGAGAGATAGGGAGGGTGGGAGAGAGAGAGAAAGAGAGAATGAAAGAGTGAATGATAGAGAGAGAGAGAGAGAGAGAGAGAGAGAGAGAGAGAGAGAGAGAGAGAGAGAGAATCCCAAGCAGGTTCTGCACTGTCAGTGCAAAGCCCAACACGGGGCTTGAACTCATAAACCGCAAGATCATGACTTGAACTGAAATCAACAGTCAACGCTTAACTGACTGAGCCACTCAGAAGCCCAATAGCCATAATAATCTTAAAACAGAAATCAGACTGGGTCATACCCCTGCCTCAAATTCTTCAATGGCTTCGCATCACAGAACAAAACCCAATTTCTCAGTTTATGGACTGTAAAGCAAGCACTAATAAACACTACTTCATCCTGACTTGGTAACATACTCCCTAAATCATTCAGACAGAATGTCAATATTTGGTTTTAGACATTGTGTTATTACGTTAAGGTCAGACGTCCTCTTTACTAAAAGAGGAATGAATAGTCAATTTTATAAAATGTCTTATTATCTATTAATATAATCACTGAGTTTATCTCCTTTGACCTAATGATTTGATAACGTAGATCAACAAATGTCCTAAGGTTTGTATTTCTGGGGAAATCCATTGTTTTAATATATGTATTTGATTTCTATTTTTTAATGTTTTATTTATTTATTTTTGAGAGAGAGAGGAGCAGAGAGTGAGGGGGACAAAGGATCTGAAGCAGGCTGTGTATTGACAGCAGCAAGCCTGATGTGGGGCTTGAACTCACAAACCATGACCTGAGCCAAAGTCAGATGCTTAACTGACTGAGCCACCCAGGAGCCCATGATTTGTAAATTTTTAAAAGGATTTTTATATCTATTTTTATAAGTTAAAATTGGCACAGTTTCCTTTTGTGTGTTAATTTTCATTTTCAGGGTTATGCTAACTTTAAAAACAAACTAGAAGGCAATGCAAATTTTTTTCCTATGCTTTGGGACAATTTAAAAACCACAACTTAAAGATCTATGTCTTGAAAGTTTCAAATATTTCTCCATGAAATCATAGACACTGCAGTGGGAGGCAAAGGGTTTAATAGCTTAAATTTCTCCCTTCTTATTGATATATTCAGTTTTCTATACCTTCCTAAATGACATCATTCAGATTTTCCTAGAAAAGCACATATTTCAACAAGACTTTTGTACTGGCATATAGTTATACTTAGTATTGTTTTCAAAATTAAACTTAAGGCAAATTTCAAGAATATCCCAAAGTAGACAGAACAGCATAATAAACCCTCATGCACCCAGCACTCACCTTTAATAATGACCAACTAACTGCCAAGGTAGCTTCGTACAGTCACTTCACCCTACTCCCATAATTATCTTGAAGCAAATCCCAGACATTATATCATTTCATCTATAAATATTTCTGTTGTTATGATGTTATAAACTCTTTCCTATCTATGATTATACTGTGTTTGGCTTTCTGAATGTTGTTTATTTGCCTTTTATCCCACCTCCTGTTTTCTCCATCACTGATTTTGGAATCTGTATTTAGTTCCTTCCTCTGGCATTCTATAAGTTTACTTTGTAGTTATTCTTTTAGCTTCTTTTTCTGAATCCTTAGATCCTTTATTTGAATTCTCATTTATTAATACATTTTTCTTTCAAGTATATTTCCAACAATATTTAAGATACTGTATTCTAAGCACTGTGGTTACATGAAATTATTTGTTAATTCTTACCTTACTGAGATAAAGTACTATTATCCATACTACAGATGAAATAACTGAGGTGTAAAGAGAAGTTAAAGAAACTGTTGCCCACATTCACACTTTCTTGAAAGTGGGAACGGCTGTGACTTTGGTGGAAGCATAACCAGGCAAGTCTATCTTGGGAAGGAGCACGTATTATGTATGGCTAGTGGCTGACTTAGGTCAGAAACCAGGAGGCACGAAAACTTGTGGTAAGACCCAGAAGAAAGCTCAGTAGAAGGTCCACAGCAGAGTTCCTGAATGCTTTTTTTTTAAAAAAATAGTTTATTGTCAAATTGGTTTCCATACAACACCCAGTGCTCTTCCCTACAAGTGCCCTCCTCCATCACCACCACCTCTTTCCCCCCCCTCCTTCCCCTTCAACCCTCAGTTCATTTTCAGTATTCAACAGTCTCTCAGGTTTTGCGTTCCTCTATCTCCCCAACTCTCTTTTCCTCTTCCCCTCCCCCTGGTCCTCCATTAGGTTTCTCCTGTTCTCCTGTTAGACCTATGAGTGCAAATATATGGTATCTGTCCTTTTCCACCTGACTTACTTCGCTTAGCATGACACCCTCGAGGTCCATCCACTTTCCTATAAATGGCCAGATTTCATTCTTTCTCATTGCCATGTAATACTCCATTGTATATACATTTATATATATATATATATACAACATCTTCTTGATCCATTCATCAGGTGATGGGCATGTAGGCTCTTTCCATGATTTGGCTATTGTTGACAGTGAGATACCACCTCACACCAGTCGGAGTGGCTAAAATGAACAAATCAGGAGACTATAGATGCTGGTGAGGGTGTGGAGAGACGGGCACCCTCCTACACTGTTGGTGGGAATGTAAACTGGTGCAGCCGCTCTGGAAAACAGGGTGGAGGTTCCTCAAAAAACTATTGATAGAACTCCCCTATGACCCAGCAATAGCATTGCTAGGGGTTTACCCAAGGGATACAGAAGCGCTGATGCATAGGGGCACATGTACCCCAATGTCCTGAATGCTTTTTGACACCAAATATTATTCCCATCTGGAAAAACCTCAACCCTGGCCAAACCCAGTTATCAACCATTTTCATGACTCCATGACAGCTGAACTATGCTGGAGAAAAATCAACCCCTATGACAGCAACTTAAAATGAACATGTTTTCTAAAATGAGTTTTTAAAACAAAACAAAGAAGATAAAAATAAAAAATAAAAATAAAATGGAATGATTCCTTTGGATACAATTTTTTGTATGGATAAAATTTTCAAACGCTGAAAGGTTTCCATTTAAGTACAGAAGAATTACTTTCTAGCACACATCCATCAGTAGATAATGTTATAATGTGCTAAAAGTTATAAGGTTTTAAATAAGAGATAGGAAATATTACAAACCTGAACCAGATGTTAGTGACTTCCTAGAGCACTGAGAGGGGTTCCTTCTAAGGTCTTGTCTCAATGGAAAGCATGCTATGTTCCAGTCATAACGTCTCCCCTAAGTACGGAGAGAGCGAGCAAGGGGGCAGCTTTGCCAATGCCCCAGGTAAGAATACTGCAGTAAGCAGGGATATACCCTACATGGCACTGCTCATCAATCTATCCACACGTGTTTTTGTGTTGTTTTTCCTCATGTAGGTACAGACGTTATGACTTTGAATATATACCAGCACTTCAGATTGACTCTAAACCATTTATACTTGAGCAGAACTTAATCAAATCAGTTTTCTCTTTTTCTAGTTGTGGATTAGATCACTCAAACTGAAAAAAATGTGTAGACTCCAGCAGAGGAGAAGCAATTTTGGATCAGAGGTCCCATGTGAGGTAGGCAAGCCATGAAAGAAAGGGGGGAGACTTTCTTTTTTTAAAAGCTCCTAGGGGTGGATGAAAGGGACAGACACTAGGGAGTGAAAAAATAGCACTGAAAGAAAGCCAAAAATGTAGCAAAGGGAAACCTTACATGCTTGGAAGTTTTGCCTATTATACACATACTCCATTTAATGCCACCATGCAGTGCTAATTATACTCAGAAATATTTTCCTAACTGGTATATACTTACATATACTAGAGTTTATTTTTCCCATGCTCTGAGTGCTAAAGTATACTCTCAGCCAGTGAGTTAGAACAAGAGACAATACTCTACACAACTAGTCAGTAAGTGTTATTAATATGCCACTCCACAGGCGTTCCCTGCCAATGAGCACTCTATTGTACTTGCCTCTGTTGAGTCTATTGTCTACTCTGCTAGGGTTTCTCTTTCTATAGATTATTTTGTGTTTGACCAATGGTTACTGTAAGAGGTGTGCAAGTTATGTGCGAGACTCATGGCTGTGAGTATCACTTTGGATATTCAAATGCAAGTTGTAAGGCAGCATGAGGGAAACTTCAAGGAAATAGAGGAAATCAGCAGACAACTGAGAAGCGGTAAAATTCCCTGGACACTGTGAAGACCATCATACATATTACTGCAGCCCCAGGGTTACTATAGGAACAATAGCTAGAGTATCATGTGGAAGTTGGAAGAAATTACTGCTAAAGACCTGTCATGACTTCAGGGGATTTTAAAAGAATAGGGGGAATTCCAGGGTGCTGCCTGAGTCCTTCAGAGGGGTACTGCTCCTTAACCTGGCATTTAAGGTCATCTACGAACTATCTTCCCTGTATCTTTTTAAGGCATTTTTATCACTATTGCTTTTTAACAAGCTTTATCCAATTCTTTTGAAAAAATTTAGTGTTTATTTTTGAGAGAAAGAGACAGACAGACAGACAGACTGCAAATACATGCACGTGCCTGCACGTGCCTGCACATGCCTGAATGGGGAAGGGGCAGAGAGAGGGAGACACAGAATTTGAAGTGGGCTCCAGGCTCTGAGTTGTCGGCACCAGGCCCGAAGCAGGGCTTGAAGTAGTGAATCATGAGATCAGGACTTGAGCTGAAGCTGGATGCCCAACCAACTGAGGCTCCCAGGCACCCCTAAGCTTTTTCCAATCCTTGACAATCATGCATGTGACTATGATACAAGAGCTACAAAGACTGAGTTGATAAATATAGTGTTTAAGGCTATAGTCAAATAATATTATGAAGTTGATATCTTAAGTAATTAATGTATTCACAGTCACTAGAAATAAACAGTAAGAGAAATGGAAGGGTCAAAGGACAAAGTTAAGAGAAAAGTAACCCATTTCATAATTTTGTCTGAGGCCAGGCCTATTGTCAGCCACAAAATTATTGGATACCACCATAGTTCCTAGCGGCACACTTCATCCCTGGTGAATAGTCTGAAAGACTAGGATCACACTTTGGAAGTAAGAAGACAGTAAAATGAACACTTACTGGGTGCTTACTTTGTGCTAGGCACTTAATTATCTCCTTTAAATCTGAAGCCTCAGAAGAACATTTGCCTCGTACTGCAAAAACCATTAAGAGAATTATTTCCCTACTAAGCAAGAAATTGCTTTAATGATGGTTCTTGAATGACTGTAGAGACCTAAACAATCAAGACTCCCTATTTCTTCAGCATGGATCATGAAGACATGGAGTCCTCGAGCCAGCTGAGAAAAGAGAAAATTCTGGAGTCTAGGAAGCTATCTTGGCTTGAGATACTATATCACACTCTACCTTCTGCTACGAAGGTAGTCTCTCCCCAGCCTTACCAGAATAAAGGCTAAAAATAATCAGTCTCCAGCAGGGGAGCAGAGAACAAAAGACACGGGTAGAAAAAGTTAATTGGTGAGAAATTCAACAAATTATACATAAATACGGATTAATATGTAAACATTCCTGGGAGAGGGAGACAGAGGAAGGTGATGTCTACCTGTTATTTTGAGTATCAATCAATTTAACTGGGTAAATTCTCTTACATTTTATGATACATGGAGGAAATAAAAACAGGAAAGCACTGGCCTTTTAAAAGCAAGAATAAAAGAGTATTAAAATTCCAGAAAATGCAAGAGAAGTGGATCTAGAATGTGGGAAGAAGGCAGATTGCAGGGAAAGAACAAAGGGAAAAGAGAGATGAGGCGTGAAGAAGGGAAACAATCCCGCCAGAATGAAATGGCTCTACCACAAACAGAAACCAGGGGACATGGTCAAGAGAAAACACAAGGGCAGCTCCATATGTCAAGGTCTGAGTGAAAGTATTTTGTTTAGGAGAAATTTGACTTTCTTTTATGATTATCATTTTAGTCAAACTGATTTAGCTACCTCTCACATTCCCCTCCCCACTTAGGCTTTTGTTTACACCATTTTCCCAAGAGAATGCCTTCACCCAAATATTGACATTTACTTCTAAAAACCTATACCGAAACTTTATGTCTTCTGTGAATTTTTTACCTAATTATATCAGTTACACTAGTGTTATTTTAAATTCTAGTTAAAAGCTTTTTTATCAATGGTTAAATGGTCAAGTAGTGCCACATGGCTTATGTGACAAACAGCAGTACCTAGTACTTGGTACCCTTTCAGCCCTTCCATTGCTCCCTCTGGTATTGGCCTCTAATCAACAACATAACAACAGGTACCTGTGAGGAAAAAGGGAACCCTCTTGCACTACTGGTGGGAATGCAAACTGGTGCAGCCACTCTGGAAAACAGTACAGAAGTTAAAAATAGGGGCAACTGGGTGGCTCAGTCAGTTAAGTGTCCGACTTCGGCCCAGGTCATGATCTCACAGTTTGTGAGTTCAAGCCCCATGTCGGGCTCTGTACTGACAGCTCAGAGCCTGGAGCCTGCTTCGGATTCTGTGTCTCCCTCTCTCTCTGCCCCTTCCTAGCTCATGCTCACTCTTTCTCTTTCTCTGTCAAAAATAAATAGAAAGTTAAAAATAGATCTGCCCTACTGCCCAGCAATCGTACTAGGTATTTGCCCAAAGAATACAAAAATATGGATTCAATGGGATTCAAGCACCCTGATGTTTACAGCAGCATTATCTATAATAGTCAAATTATGGAAAGAGCCCAAGTGATGAGTGGATAAAGAAGATGTGGTGTACACACACACACACACACACACACACACAAATGCACACAGGAATATTACTTAGCCATAAAAAGGAATGAGATCTTGCCATTTACAACATGGATGGAGCTAGAGAGTATTATGCTAAATGAAATTAAGTCCATCAGAGAAAGACAAATATGATTTCACTCAGAAGAATTTAAGAAACAAAACAAATGAGCAACGGAGAAATAAAAGAGAGAAGCAAAACAACAACAAACTGATGGTGATGAAAGGGGAGGTGTGTGGGGGGAATGGGTTAAATAGATGGTGGGGATTAAGGAGTGTTCTTGTGATGAGCACTGGGCACTGTATGGAGGTGCTGAATCACTATATCGTACAGCTGGAAATAATATTACATTGTTAACTGGAATTTAAATAAAAACATAAGAAAAGGAAAAGAATAACCTTATATTACTTATATTACTTCCTCTTGACTCATCAATTTCAGATATTATCTTCAGACATTCAATTCTATACGATGACTTAACATTCATATTGCAAAGTATGGTTAAATCAATATCTAGCTTTTATAATTATTATGACTATGCAAACATTGTTAACTGCTAAGAAATATACTCTAGTTACATTTCTTGTGTGCAACTTCCATTTTTCTTCTTAAGTTTCAATTGGTTTGTTTTTAAATTTGCTTTCTTGGTGCCTATCTCAAAGTCGTCTCACTTTGCCTAAGTGAATTTTCAATACTCCAACCTATTGGATAATTCATCACTTCTATTTTCCCCCCCTTGGAGACAGCCTTCCTAGAATCATTTGTCTGCTTCAATCTGGATGGAGTACTCTCTAAGCCTACAGAATGAACAAGTCTTCAGAAGCACCTTTATTCATCACAATGGGAACTGTCTTCATTGTGCTTATAAATGTTGGATCCTTTGTTGCCTGAATCTCATGTCTTTTTCTTAGTTAACCATCCAGTGTTGGCAGAGCCCATTTTCAAGCAACTTGCTAAAAATAGGTGTATGTCTGAAAATATCCTGGTTGAAAATTATGTTCACTAAGCATTTCAAAGGCATTATTCCTTGTCCTCTAACTCAATGTTGAAATGTTTGAGATCATTCTTATATCCAGTCCTTTCTATATGATATTTTTAAAAAAAAATCTCTAAAAGCTTGTCTTAGTCCACTTGGGCTGCCGTAACAGAATACCATACCGTGAGTCACTTAAGATAAACAAAAGAGATTTATGTCAGAGTTCTGGAGGCTGGGAAGTCCATATCCAAACTGCCAGCAGATTCAGTGTCTGGTGAGAATCTGTTTCTTGGTTCATAGTCATTTTCTTGCTGTGTCTTCACATGGCAGAAGGGGCAAACAAGTTCTCTGGAGTCTCCCTCTCTCTTTTTTTAAGTGTTTATTTTTGAGAGAGAAAGAGTACGCGCACACGTGAGAGAGAGTGAGCGAGCAGCAGAGGGGCAGAGAGAGAGAGAGAGGGAGATACAGAATCCAAAGCAGGCTCCAGGCTGCTTGCACAGAGTCTGGCACAGAGCCTGACATGGGGCCCAAACTCACAAACTTGAGATCATGACCCAAGCCAAAGTCAGAAGCTTAATGGACTGAGGCACCCAGGCGCCCCTCTGGGGTCTCTGATAAAGGCACTAATCCCATCTAGGAGGCATTGCCCTCATGACCTAACTACCTCCAAAAACCATTCCACTGAGAATTAAGCTTCACCATATAAATTTTGGGGTAACACATTCAGTCCATAGCAAAACTTCCAGGGTTTTCTATCTCTTGTGTTTGAGAATTCACAATAATGATTCTTCTTGAGAGTAGGTATGATATTTTTGTTTGTTTTTATTAATAGGCTTTCAGTATGCTGTTTAAATCCAGAGACTCACAGTCCTCACATTAGGGGAAATTTTTTTAATCAAAGAGCATAATTATCAATGTACCATCATGGAAGAAAAAAAATGCTAATTTAAATGTGTCACACCACTGTCTCTGACAAACATTTTGATTTCAGAGTATTAAAATGTGTGGGGGGGACAAGTATCTTATGATATTTCTTTACGAATTTCTTCCTTTCCATTTCCCTGTTGTCTCTTTCAGGAATTCTGATTAGGTGGATGTTAAATTGCTTCTCTTTCTGTTTTCCTCCTATTTTGTATTTCTTTTTCTTGTTCTCTTTTTTTGGGAGATTTCCTTAACATTAGCTTCTAAATATTCTACTAAAATGTAAAATATTCCTATCCCACTTTTTAAAGGGGGAGGGAGGGAGGGAGAGTGAAGGAGGGAGGGGGAGAGAGGGAGGCAGGGGGAGAGAAAGGGAGAGAGAGCATCTTAAGCAGATAGCGGAACCAGACATGGGGCTAAGTGTCATGACCCTGAGATCATGACTTGAGCCAAAATCAAGAGTTGAACACTTAACCAACTGAACCACTCAGGCGCCTTCCCTATCCCATTTTTATTTCTAAGAATTTCTTCTTTTTCTGATTATAAAAAAAAATAACATCCTACTCTTATTTTGGCATTATCAACACGTAAAAGGTATTAATTTGACTTTTCTTTTTCCTTTTTTCCTGCATTGTCTGTTCCTTCAAGAGCTTATTACTTCATTTGAAAACCTTCTTCAAATGTCTAGTGATATTTGGCTTTTTAGTCATACTTAAAAATGAGGCACTAGGAAGTGGACCAGATGTCCTGGAGCTTGTCAACTGTCAGGCATTTTGTAGGTTAATCGGCCAAGTAGTCAGCCTTTATATCGAAGATCTCCTAAATGTCAGTACCTGAAGGACTTTAATGAAGGACCATTCCATTTCTTCAGGAAAGAAGACTTTACTTTCCTGCCTGAAGATATGGTCCTGGTTGGTGCAATGGGTAAGGGAGGGGAACCATAACACCATTTAGTAGTAGGCTTTCACTTGAACTCCCTGTTTCTGGCCCCGAGTCTCACCCAACTTCCTACTACACCTGGGGCTCTGCAAGTCTGGGGCACTGTGATTCATTTTTCTCTATAAAATACCTTCTATCTCTGCCAGGGGTAGGAGAGAGAAGAGAATGGAGGCTGTTTATATTGACACTCAACCAATCTCTGTTTTCAGCCTCATGACATTCCTCTACTATCCATGGTGCGTGGCGACCTCATTCTTGAGCTCTTGTGGGGCTGTGAGGGCAATAAATAAGGTACTCTTCCTGTTGCTATGGCCCTCAAAAAGCACTTAGGTCCTTTAACTTAGGTCCTCTTGTTCTGACTCTTTTATCTGCTTTTCATATTCATATGTTGTGGTTCAAATTACAGAAATCTTCTAACTTCAAAGACCATGTTTCTGTTTCTTATTCTCCTTGCTGTTTTGTGTTGTTGTTGTTGTTGTTGTTGTTGTTTTACCAGAAAAGAAGAGGACAAAAACAACTTTGTTTTTTAATTTAAAGAATTCAAGTTTCCCTAAATGTTTGTATGTCTCCAACAACCTAGCAGAGTTCTTGATACCTCATAGAAATTCACTAAGTACTTGGCTAATGAAAGATTAGATGTAGTCAGAGTACAGACTACGCTGGTATAGCAAAAAGACTCCAAAATACAATGGCTCAAACAAGGTAAGTGCCTATTTTTCTCTGTGGAGCAGTCCACAGGTAAGAGGGTAAATTAGGGTGAAGAGGTGTCACAAGATCATTAGATCAATAAAGGACCCAGGCTTATTCTCTCGTTATTCTCCGTCTATCCTATGGGTCTTCTTGTGGTCAAAACTGGCTATTCATCATATTCTACATTCGACATTAAAAATCGGCCAACCAACCTATAAGAAAGACTACCAGTTGAAAACCTCCACTGATACAATTATTATTTCACAGTTTCTATGGGCCAAGAATCTGGGCTAACAACCATGTAAGCTTGGAAGCAGAACTTTTTTCAGTCAAAGTTCAGACGAGAATCTAGCTTTGGCCAAATCTTCACTGCAATCTGTGAGACTCTGAACCAAAGGACCCAGTTAAGCTGGGTCTCCCAGATTTATAACCCATAGAAACTGAGGTAAGAAATATATGTTGTTTTAAGCTACTAAATCTAGGGTAATTTGTTACACATCAAATACATAACTAATACAACATCTCCATTTTTGCTATTTATCAGTAATTGACAAAAATGAAAACTTTTAATTGTAAATTAAAGTTAAATACAATTTAAAAGTATAAGGCTAATATATATTTTGACAATTTTTTGGATTTAATACTATTAAAGGAATAGTAAATATTAGGCTTTTATCTTATACTCAATCCTAATTCCTATAATCTGGAATGATCTGCTAAACAACTTCACCCACATTGGTAGTAATATTTTAGTCCTGCACCTTTTCAACCCTATCTCTCAAATGCAATTTTTTTCCAGATGTAAATATTACTAATGTTCTGAGGGAAAGTGTGAGCCATACAATATCACAATGGAAAATGTTTTTAAACTAGAGAGAATAAAAAATTTGAAGGTTTTCTTTCCACAGAAAGTGTTACATAAGGAAAAACAGGTAACTAGTGGCAGAAAAATCAGTATTAATACTTACTGTTTGTTTTTGTGTTTCCTTAAATACTAATAAACATATAGTACAGATGTCTGAAGTAGAATGCCTCAAATGACTTGGGAGGTGTAGAAATCTAGACCAACTGTGAAGGTAACCTCAGGCACAGGTCCCATGCCTGGATCCCTGTGCTAGCCAACACTTAGTTTACGCATTCATTTAATTAACAAGCATGCATTGAACACCTACTGGATACTGGATTTAAAACAAGGAATAAGTCAGACACGGTCAATGCCTCATGTAGCTCATAGTTCTTTAGGGAATAAGTAAATAAGTAATGGAATCTAATGCGGTATTGCCATTTAGTATACTCACAGGTTGCTTTGGAAGCACAAAGGAAAAACACTTAGCTTGAGGCAGGACTGGAAATGGTAATTGTGTCAGGAAGACACCTCAGTTGAAGTGATACCAAACTTGGACCTGAAGGATGACTGGGAATTAACTAGAGGGGGGTGCTAATGGAAAAGAAATCTGGGAGATGGACTATCATCTATGAAGGTCCAGGAGCAAAAGAGAACCTGATACACTGGAGTGAATGCACTTTCAGGAAAGGGCAGAGGAGTGGGGCTGGGGATGACGCAGAGAAGTACACAAAAGCCTTATTATACAGGGCCTGATAGGTCACATTGTACTGTTTGAACTTTATTAAAAGGAAGCACAAAACTACTGAAGATTTTAAGAAGAGTACAATGATCTTACTCTTTCATAAGTGACAAAACGTTCATGACAATTTGTATGATTTCTGAAAACTTCCCCAAGATATTAAAAAAAGCATATAAAAACAATATATATATTGCTATGTACTATATACTATATTATATATAAATATATATATAAAGCATATAAAGCAATATATATTGCTATATATGCTTTATATATATATATATATACTATATGTATTATATACTAGCAATAACTAAATGGAAGGCAGGAGAAAAGAAATCCCATTTATAATATAACAAAAACTGTAAAATACCCATGAATTATCTTAATAAATTAATGTATAAGACTATATGAAACCATAAAATTTTGATAAAGGATATAAAAGAATATCATAGTAAATATTCTTGGGATGTGAAGACTCATCATTATTAAAATAATTTTCTTCATGTTAATCAAAAAATTTAATGGAATTTTGATTAAAATCCCAATAACCTTTTCAGGAGTACTTGATAAATTGATTGCAAAGTTCATCTGGAAGATATATAAGACCATAATTCTGAAAAGTAAAAAGGTGGGAGAGCTTGCCTTGCCACATATAAAACACTAATAAAAATACAGTAATTGAAAATGTATGTGAGACATTCAGGTATGCTATGGGGTGAACTGTGTCCTCCAAAAAGGTATGTTCCGTTTATAAACCCCAGTACCTATGAATGTGATCTTATTTGAAAATAAGGTCTTTGTAGATTTAATAATGTTAAGATGAGGTCATAATGAGTAAGATGGGCCCTAATCCAATGACTAGTATCCTTATGTGAAGAAGGAATTTAAATATGGAGACTTATGGGGGAAAACACCATGTGACAATGGAGGTAGAGACTGGAGTGAAGTGGCCAAGGAGCACCAAGGCTGCTGACAGGCACCAGCAGCCAGAAGAGGCGAGGAAAGATCCTCTCCCAGAGCCTTCAGAGAGCATTACTCTGTCAACACCTTGATTTTAGATTTTTAGTCTTCCTGACTGTGAGAGAAGAGAATAAATTTCTGTTATTTTAAGCCACCCAGTTTGCAGCCGTAGGAAACTAATACATGGAGTATATGGCAATTTATACATGATAAAAGAGGAATTTTGAGTGAGTAAGATGTACAGATTTTATGTGCTCAGTAAGTAGAGATTAGGACAAAAGGCTATTTGGAAAGAAAAGTGAGATTTCTACGTCATAATGGGAACTAAAATTCCAGGTAGATCACAAATCTAAATGTAAAACACAAAACCATAGAGGTGGCAGATGAAAATTTAAGATGATATTTTTATAACCTTGGTGCTGGAGAAGAATCTTCTAATCAAAACATAAAACCCAGAAGCTAGATCTAACCATTTAAAAATGAAAACTTTTTTTTTAAATTTTTTTATGCTTTTTATTTATTTTTGAGAGACAGAGATTCAGCTGGAGCAGGGGACGGTCAGAGAGAGAGGGAGATACAGAATATGAAACAGGCTCCAGGCTCTGAGCTAGCTGTCAGCACAGAGCCTGGTCAGAGAGAGAGGGAGATACAGAATATGAAACAGGCTCCAGGCTCTGAGCTAGCTGTCAGCACAGAGCCTGATGCGGGGCTCGAACCCACAAACCATGAGATCTGACCTGAGCCGAAGCCAGATGCTTACCCGACTGAGCCACCCAGGGGCCCCAAAATGAAAACTTCTGTACACATGCAATGAAAGACAACATAATAAGTGTTAAAAAAATTGGGAGAAAACATTTGCAAGAGACATTATAAACATGGAGCTAATATCCAGAATATATTTGATCACATAGACCATGAGGAGATAAGAAGCAACCCAAAAGAAAATTGGGCAAACACAAAAATACAAACGCCAGGAATACATGGATACTCAACTTCACTAATAATCAAATGAGATGCAAACTGAAATGAGAAAGTATTATTTATTTAGAATGGCTTGAATAAAAAATAATGTCTGATAATATCCAGTGTTGAATAGGATATGCTTGAATACTGTCAAACACTGACATTTTTACCACCCTTTTGGGTTCAACAGCAATTTGGCAATGTCTATTGAGATTTAATTGTTCATACCCACTATTTTAGCACATCCTTCTATAAGACTATATCTTACTGAAACACAAGTTCTCAAATATAAATAGGGGGAAGAATATATTATATATTAAGTGTATGACATGCATATAATAGAATATCATGCAACAATTTAAAAGGGGGCAGATTGGGGTGCTTGGGTGGCTTAGTCAGTTCTAAGTGACCAATTTTTAGCTTTGGCTCAGGTCATGATCTCATGGTTTCCTGGGTTCGAGCCCTGCATTGTTGGGCTCTGCACTAGTGGTGTGGAGCCTGCTTGGAATTCTCTATCTCCCTCTCTCTCTGCCCCTCTCTAAAACAAGCTATCTCTGTCTCTCTCAAAATAAATAAACTTAAAAACAATTAAAAATAAATAAATTCTTAAAAAGGCAGACCTATATGTATTGCCACAAAAAGATGTTCAAGACTTAGTAGGTGAAACGAGCAAGATGAAGAGTGTATATATTTTGTAAATATCAGTAATAGTGATCTTATGTACGGAATAAAAATAACCGAACTGCTAACAATGAATCTCTTACAGGTGGGGAATTTATTAATTCATTCATGTAATATTTAATGAGTGTCTATTATGTTCTAGTCACTGGTCTAGGTGCTGAGGACTTAAGAGTAAATAAAAAAACAAGATGAGGAAGGGGTGAACGTTCATCTTCTACATTAAATATTTCTTTTCTTAAAAAATGTTTATTTATTTTGAGAGAGAGAAAGAGAGAGGAAGAGGGAGGCAGGTCAAGGGCAGAGAGAGAATGCAAAGCAGGCTACACACTATCAGCACTGAACCTGATACGGGGCTCAAACTCAGTGAAACCATGAGATCATGACCTGAGCCAAAATCAAGAGTCAGATGCTTAACCAACTTAGCCACTCAGGCGCCCACACATTAAATATTTCTGTAAAGAATCAACTTTATATTTTTGTCTCTAATGTACCTATAGTTAGTGTGATTTAAAAAAAAAGTTTTAAGGTACTAATGAAAACCTTTCAACAACATAAAGCAAATTACTGTCATTCTCTTAAAATCAGTCTTATCAAACAGTTCTTTTTTAATATTTTATTTATTTTTGAGAGAGAGAAAGAAAGAGCATGCAGTTCGTGCACAAGTGGGGGAAGGGCAGAGAGATACGGGGGACAGAGGGTCCAAAGTAGGCTCTGCACTGACAGCAGCAAGCGCAATGCAGGGCTCGAGCTCACAAACCATGAGATCATGACCTGAGAAGTCAGACACACAACCGACGGAGCTACCCAGGCATTCCATTACACAGTTTTTAAAAATGGCACTGGGCGGGGGCTGCCTAGGTGGCTTAGTTGGTTAAGTGTTTGACTCTTGATTTCAACTCAGGTCACGATCTCATGGTTCATGAGTTTGAGCCCCCACACTGGGCTCAGCATTGACAGTGTGGCGCCTGCTTGGGATTCTTTCTCCTTCTCTCTTTGCCCCTCCCCTGTTCATGCTTTCTCACTCAAACTAAATAAACTTAAAAAAAAAAAGGCACTGGCATATTCAAGATTATATTTTGGTAAAATTAAGAAATCATAAACAAGCTTCTAAATACCATAAAATATTATTTTTCTCAGTTAAAAAATACTTAAAATTTTATGGTATCTGATTTATCTATATCCTTTATGATACAATAGTTTACTTACAGTTTGTGGATTAATCTCCTCCTCTCCCATAGGTTCATCCATAATTTGCTGTCCATTCTGTGAAAAGCACAGCAAGTTGAAAGTTACCAACACAGATCTCACATCAGTTAAGGTTAAATGAAGGCAGACAAAGCAAAATCATAATATGAATATTGTCACCCCTATAGGATTCTAATGAAGTACCAAATGACCATATAAGTATGTAGTTGCCAATATGCAACAGGTTGTGCTTTTAAAAGTTAACTATGAAAACATTTTTCCATGGAAATGATATAATAAATGATGATTACCTTTCCAGGTAAGTCCTTGAGTTCATTTTAATAGTTAAGTGAATTACAAATAGTATTATTTAAATATCACCAAACATCATTTACAATACTTTCTATTGCAAAACACATTCTAAAATTCAACTCCATTGATTGATCAGGGCAGCTGATTAGTTATTTCAGGGTTTGAAAAGTAAGCTAGATCTCCATATCAAAATCGATTCCAGATGGATTAAACATTTAAATGTCAAAAATAAAATTATATAAGTATTAGAAGAAAATATGGGTAAATTATACTTATGGGGTAAGGGGGTGGAAATCATAAAGGAAATAAATAACATTCGAATTGATAAAAGTTTAAAAATGTCATCCACTAGACACAAAAAAGATAAAGGACAAATCGATTACAAAAAAAGCAACATATGACAAAGGGCTTGTATCCTCAATTACATAAAGAGCTTTGTTTTACAAACCTGTAAGAAAAAATGATGAACTTCAACAGAAATGAGCAATAAGGGAAAAAAGAATTTAGTCTTAGTACTAATCAAAGATATGCATTAACAGAAAGATACCTTTGCCTTTCAAACTGGTAATGATTTACAGAAAAAATAACACCCAGCATTAGTATGAGTATTGGGAAAACAGCACTCAGGATATACTGCTAGGGAAAGTATATTTCAGCACAACCTTTTAGGAAGATAATCTAAGTCTGTATTAAAACAAGTGTGCAAAGATGTACATACAAGAATGCTCACCATAACTTTTTCCAAAAAGAACTCCAAATTGGAAACCTAAATTCTTAACAATAGAGAACTAGTTAAATATATGATGGTACATCCATATAATGGAATACTATACAGTTATTAAAAATGATAATAAAGATGTAAATTTATTGACATGGAAAGACAGTCACATGTAATAAGTGAAAAAGCAGTTTACAAAACAATATGGATTGTAATGATCCCATTTTAAACAAATATATACATGTTCCAATGTATATATTTCTATGGGAAAAACTCGGGAAGGATATACACCAAAATGTTAACAGTGGCTGTTTCTGGGTGGTAGAGTTTTAGACAATTTAAAATGTTTTTGCGTATTTGAATTTTCTGATGTGTTTACAATGAATATGTATTATTTGTGTAATTAATAACAAAACAAAACCAGAAGTCAGGAACACAACATCTTCTCTAGTTACTTCAATGAAAAAAGGAGTAAATTCCCCTGACTACTTGTCAATTCCACAAATGTACAAGGATCTCACCTAGCCATCTTTGGAGCATCATCAACTAGGCTATAAAAGGTAGCCCATCCATTACCCTACCCACATGAGGCAGATGCTCTGAATTTGAACTCTCTCTACTCTCTAAACCCCTATTTATCCATCCATTCTTCCACACCTTTCTTTTCATTCATTCTAAGTTTTAGGGGCCAAGCTGTAGATGAAAGATTAAGAAAACATGGCCCCCATCCTAGAGGGTCTCACAGGTCTACTGACCCATAAAAAGAGGACCTTTCATTTTGAAACACTCATAGAGTATGCTTCTAGGTTAGGGAATGCCTATACAATATTACAAAGCACAGAAACAGTGCTAAAATGCAGAAAAGGAGGAGGAATAAAATCTTTATTATCCTAAGACACTTTCAGAAGCTACAGTATTGCCCACTTCTATGGTAAGGACTCGAATAACTCCAGGATACATCTTTCTACCAAAAGTCACAACCATTTATTCAATTAAATACTGATTGTTTTAATCCAAACATCACAGACAACCCTTAAACTAGATCATAAAAATGCTGGTTTTGGAGTCAGACACCTAGATTTAGATTTCTGCTCTTACACTTATAATGAAGCCTTGGACAAGTTATTTAAACTATGTTTTAGTTTTTTCATATGAAAAGTAGAGATTAAAAAGTCTCATCTTCAGAGAGATGGTGATGAGGCTAAGTGAGATAAAGGATATAAAACCCTAAGCACAGTGTTTGGCACTTACTAAACAATCAATGGTACCTATTTTAATTACATCCAAAATTCAGTCACCCCCTTCATGGCCCACAATCTGCTACTTCTGTATTTGCTATCTTAGTGAATGGTGCCATCATTCATCTAGTAGCACAAACTAGGTTTTCTCATTAATTATACACAGAGTTCTCTTTCTATAACACAGATCTGCTAAAGGCTCCTCATTATTTGACTTTTAGAATCCTTGGTCTCACTGAGCTACAATATACTTTGTATAGGAATATAATTTAAGAACCATCTGTTCCTTGTAATTTTCAGTGCATCCAAAGCAAGAATCACAACTTATAATGTACTTTCTAAGGCAAACTAGTATAGTAGAAACAGCACTAAACTGGAATGGTAGACCAGAGATAGAGTCCTAGGTCTACCACTTATAAGCTTTATGATTTGAGGCAGTTCAGACTGTCTGTAGCCTATCTTATCTGTTCAAAATGGGGACACTTGCCCTGTCTACCCAAAGGGTTAGTGTTAGACTCAAAACTCAGATAACTCAAAAAAAGGACTTTACAAATCATAAAGAACTGCACCAATGCAAACTACTATTATTAAGGTGAGGTGGCTTCATGAGGATAAAATAATACTTCCATAAAGTCCTTTTAATCTTTGAATCAAAAAAGTTTAGTATTGGTAAGAGATCTTGAAAGTCTTCTGTTCCAAATAAACATCATATGCTTCAGTTCTTTCTTTGCCATTCTCACCTAAATCTGAACACTATCAGGATAAGAATGTACTACCTCACCAGGCAGCCTACTAAACTATCTCAGAAAAAATACTGGCTGCTAGATAAGATTCATTATATAGTACTTTTCCTCAGCTACAAATTCCCTTTAATAGGATTACTAATATATGATGACTAACTTGCCTGTAGTCTATCTGCAAAATCACAGGAAGTAAATCTACACCTATCACTGTAAACCATCCTGAGTCTGTTCTTTACCAGATAACTCAAGTTCTTTCAAACATTCCTTTCAGACAGATGAGACTATCTTCTTTTCTGAGCACACACTTAATTCATCTTAAAGGGTGGTATACAGAACTGCATTCAACTCCAACCTTGATATGACCAATGCAGAGTAAAGATCATTATCACCTCCCTGTCCTACATAATAAACTTTTATTAATACAGTTCACATAGGCATTGTTTTTTAAAACGTCCAAAACACTTTGCTGAGTCATACTAGGTTTTCTGTAGATTAAAATTTTGTCTTCCTTCTACTGCAACGAAGTCCTGTACTTGTTACTCTTAGTCTCATGAAGAAAGCCTTAAGTTTTTCATTCATCTTTTTCTAGTTGTGATCCTCTAAAGGATTACTACAACTTCTACAGAATGGATTCTGAATCTGCTAATCAGTCTCTTCACTATTTTTGTCTTCATGTAATCCAAAAATTTTACAATATATTTTCTTTTCTAAGCTCTGCACCTAGCTAATTAACAGTAATACACTAACAAAGCAATCTGAAGAAAAAATTAAGTGAAACATGATCTAAAGGCAGTTTATGCTCTACCTTTTGCAAAAAATATCAACTTCGTTTGTGAGTTTAGCAAAGATTGAAAATTTTGAACAATTTTAAGGCAAAAAAATATAAAAGCCAAAGCTGTCCTACATATTGGTGAAGCTTTACAAATATCTACTTTAAAAATCACTTTTACGTCAACAAATCTTTTTTATCACTTCATCAAAATAAGGATTCAAATGGTATCTATTAGAAATCAGCATAATTATTCCTTCAGCTAAAAAGTTTCCTTTTAGAAAATAACCTTTGGCTTCACTAGAGATTAGGTTACAATGGGCCATCAGTCTGACTTGACATTTCAACTTCTATAGTTTTAAAACGCATATGATCTGAACCTCACTAGTACCAGGTTTAAACCCCAGCTTTGTTACCTGATCTTGGGTAAGTTACTAAAGATTCTGAGCTTCAGTTTCTTTATTTGTTAAAATGCATATAATATCTATTTGTTAAAATGCTGCAATTAAATGGATACATCAAGGGACAGTAGATGCTCAGTAAGTGCTACATCCCGTCCCTTCTCTTTTGCCTGAATTGTGAAATACATATTTCTATAGTTAACTTCTAAGTTAGTGCAATGAAGAAGTACAGGAAAGTGGTGAGATACTTATTTCACTACTTAATACAGCCAATTTCCCACCAAGCAGGGTGAAAGAGATCCTTCATACGTGTGGTGTATTTTTATACAATGTGGCCAAAGAATGAGTACAGACAAAAAACGATAGTTTAAAAGTGAGGCAAATGTATTTATCCTCTCTCATCCCACCATTATGCCTTCCAGCCAAAAAACTACAGAGCTTGGCAGATTGTATATATGCAAATATTATGTGAAATACTGGAAAAGGTTAGGAAATGCTAATCATGCTTTACTCTGTTAGTCTGAGATGTGTAAAAGTCAAAAATTAGAATAACGTACAATATGGGTTTCATCAGAACAAATCAGACAAAGGAGACTGTTAGCTTGCATTTCAGCAGGAATTGTTTTCAAAATAACTTCTAATGTTGTGATATAAAATTATCACTGAAGATCATCTTTCTGGTTTCAAGAGGATGAACAATTCAAATCAATAATTCTGAACCAAGGTTTCAGGACTTCTAGAATATTGCCAGTACTTTAAGAAAAAATCTGAAATGTTAAAAATATGAATATTCTACTAAATAATTTTCATTTTAAGCCACTTTATTAAACAGTTTGTTTTGTTGTAATGGCATGTTACAACAATGCACATTTCTGGGTTGTTGTTTGATACCTTTGAAGAAAATATGAAATATGTTAAAAAAGTACTTTGAGTCCAGTAGGAGATCATCATGTACAAGTATACTAGAACTAAAAAAACAACAAAAAAAAGGATCTGTGATTGGTAAAATGCTACCTTGAGGTTACTAGGAAATATCTACTGACATCCTCATATGTAGAAATGAAATATACATATGAACATTGGTAAAAAAGAATTCCTCATAGAGAATAAGAGCCTGAAATAATAGGAAGGGAGGAGGAAAAGAAAAGGCCCAAAACTCTACTGTGCTAATTTGGAGACCCAGGTTGTAGGAATGAGCAAGGACCATATATATATATATATATATATATATATATATATATATATACACACATATATATATTTATATATACACATATATATTTTTTGACCACCCTCAAGTTCCCACAAGTATATTTGCCTTCCAAGCTCCCAATGGTTTTCTTGCCCAAAGCATATAGAACAGGAGTTGCATGAAGGTGCTTTGATGGAGGCACAAGAAACCTCTCTTGAATTTCAGTTCAGATACCATCAAATTGTTCAGAATCCAAAGAATCTTCTATGCAATCACATTGAAACAATAAGAAACAAGCATTTTATATTCTTAATAAGGAATGTATATAATCCTTACCAATATGACAGGATTAAGAATCAGCTCCTCATTTATCCTAAGGAAATATCAGAGATGTGCATAAAGACTTATGTACAGTGATATTCATCACACTCATTATACTGAAAAATAGAAAACAATCTAAATGACCAACAGGGGACTGGTTAAATAAATCATAACACATCTATTCATTTGTAGGAATACTATGCAATGGTTAAAATAAGGGCATCAAAAAATTAATGATGCAAAAATATGCTTGTAATATATTAAATTAAAAAGGTTACAAAACTATATAGTATGACCGCAATTTTGCAACCCCCCCCAACATGTGTGCATGTAACTGATAAAACATATATAAAATCTTATCAGTAGTTACCTGGGTCCTAGGATTTTCTTCTTGTACTGTATTTTCAAAATTATATGCATTTATTATCTATTCTTTTTATAATGAGAAAAGAACAATCAATATAATTAGAAAAATCATTATTTCTAGTTAAGGTGCCCTTATGCTTGCTTTGCTATTCCTTGAGTAATTAAACACCTGCTGGTATTCAAGAATGTTATATTTTCTAGACTAGGGTAGAAATGACCTCTGGTTATATCTATGTCTTTAAGTTTTAGAGGACCCTTTCAGAAGTTTTTTTTTTCTGTCTGGTCCTGTGGTTGTGGCTTCAGAAAATATATCAGATCAGTTTTAGGTTTGAACCCCACCTTGTTTCTTAGAGTGTACCCCTAAGGGAAATTCAGCTTATGAAACAGGAGTATGTTGAAGTAAGAATAAAGAAATGAAAACACAGTAGCCAAAATTAAATCTGCACTGTGAACAGCAAATATTAGAATTGACACTGCAGAAAACAGAATCCATTCCACAGAGGACAAACTTGAATAAATGAAAAAAAAATGAAAGAAAAGATTAAAAAACTATGGAGGACAGACATAATCTATGAATAACAGATGTTCCTAAAGAAAAAAACCCCCAGCATTTTAATCAATCAAAAGTATAAGAAAACTTTCCAGTTCTGAAAAAAAATACCTGAGACTGGAGACTGAGAAGGTTCAACAGAGATCATCAACACCAAGACATGTCCTGGCAAATGTTTTTAAATTTCAAGGATAAAGATATAATCCTACAAGCATACAAGCAGAAAAAAACAGGTTATTTTCAAAGGAACTAAAATCAGATTGACCTCAGATTTTTCCTCTGTAACAATAAAATGCCAGAAGACAATGAAGTAATGATTTACAGAGAGCTGAAAGGGGAAAGTTATGATCTAAGAATTGTATACCTTGTTCTAGTTTTTCATGTACAAAGGTCACAGGAAATTATTCTCAGATCTGCAAAATCTTATAAAATTTCACCATCCTGCTAGTACCTTTTTTCATAAATTGTTCAAAGGTATGTCCTAGACCACTGAAAGAATCAAAATAAGAACTAAAGAATATTGAGGTAGGAAAGAACTGGTGAAGTATACTAATACCAACTTAATATTTAGAAACAAATGAATAAAATAATTAACCCCACTAAAGGAGAAAGGGTCAGTAATGAAGAGTAAATAGTTGATATAAGTATATAAACATTATAAAACTTTAGAAAGCTAGAGGTAAGATTTGCAATCTCAGGCTAAATTAATGTGGACTCCAAAGAGGTAGTGGAAGAATGGAGAAAAAGATTTTCAATTCTCTTTCCTAAAAGGATTACTTAAAAACCACTGTTTAGTAATTACCTAATAAATATAAATTTTGCAATGTTCTGAGAAACCACAGGATAACCAAAAATTTTATTTATTTATTGCAGTCCAAATCACTAGAGAAGATAATAACTGGCAAAGACCATAAAAAGTATTTTACAAAAGCATCACATTCAACCCTAAGAACATGAGATAGGTATAATTCACCCCAATTTTACAGATGAGGAAACCAAAGCTCAGCAAAGTTAATTAGTGAACAGGAAGAGTAAGACTCAAACCGAGGTCCCTCCAGCTCTATAATTCTTTCCTCAGTATTTCATAACCTCCTCAAACAAAAACAATCCGTATGTCAAAAGAAATAAATCACAAGAATAAAAAGCTCACAATAGAAATTATTCCAAAAGTAATAATGTAAGAAATGTAAAGTTTAAAGTATTTAAGAGAAAAGTATCTTACTAGAATTTGATGCTATACAGAATTATTGACATTTTTATGAGTGATGATGGTATGGTGGTTGTGTATTTTAAAAGTCTTTATCTTTTAGGAAACATAAATGAAATATTTATATATAAATTGATGTATCTAGGATTACTTTCAAAATAATCCACTGGAGGTAGGGAGAAAAAGAGAGAATGTGTATGGGGGGGGAGTGAAGGGAGTATAGATGAAACAAGATTGGCCATGAGTTGATAATATTTGAAGCTGGCTTATGGGAATATGGTAGCTCATTATACTATTCTCTCTGGGCGCCTGGGTGGCTCAGTCACTTAAGCGACTGACTCTTGATCTCAGCTCAGGTCATGATCTCACAGTTCGTAGGATAGAGCCTCACACTGGGTTCCATGCTGACAGTGTAGAGCCTGATTGGGATTCTCTCTCGTTTCCTCTCTCTCGAAACTAAATAAATATGTAAACCTTAAATACACACACACACACACACACACACACACACACACACACACACTGTTCTCTCTTCTCTGGCATGTGTTGGAAATAGTTGATAATAAAAACTTTACGAGTCACAGGTTGTATTTTCTAAAAAGTTAAAAAAATCCACGCCAATTATTTACTGCCTTAAAATTTTTTTACCATTTAATTTTGAGAGAGAGAGAGAGACAGAGCAATAGTGGGAGGGGGGCAGAGAGAGAGAGAGAGAGAGAGGGAGAGAGAGAAGGAAACACAGGATCTGAAGTAGGCTCCAGGCTCCGAGCTGTCAGCACAGAGTCTGAAGTGGGGCTCCAACCCATAATCCAGATCATGACCTGAGCCAAAGTCAGATGCTTAATCAACTGAGCCACCCAGGTGCCCCTATTTACTGCCTTAAAAAAAAGTCTGTGTATTCATTTATTTAGAGAGAGAGGCAGAAAGCCAGGGAGGGACAGAGAGAGGGAGAGAGTATCCCAGGCAGGCTCTGTGCTGTCAGTGCGGAGCCTGAGATGGGGCTAGAACCCATAAACTATGAGATCATGACCAGAGCTGAAATTAAGAGCTGGATGCCTAATGGACTGAGCCCCTGGGCCCCCCAACTACTTACTTCTTTAAAGAGAAATTCAAACAAAACAGGTAAGAATAGGACAAAGAAAAATGAAGTGTTTGTAATATTAAGGCCAAAAATTGAAATGTGAGTCAAAAACCTTAATCCAATTAAAAAGGTCATCTGATTTGGACTAAAACTATAATTAGTGCTTACTACATATAATGATAACTGCTATCATTTACTGAACAATTACCATACACCAGGCAAGTGTTAAGTATTATAGATCACCTTTGATGCTTTTAACAACTCTGTGAGGCATTATCACTAATTTACAAATGAGGAAATTAATTCAAGATGGGTATGTCAATCTTTTTAAGCACTATATCCTCAAGCCCTAGAAAAATGCCTGGCACACAGTAGGGTTTCAATAAATATTTGTCAAAATAAATAAAGAAGTCTAATATCCTGCCTAAGGCTAATAAGCAGGGCCTAAATTCAACCCCAAATCTGAATCTAAAACCCCTACTCTTAATCACATTTATATCTTTTAATAATGATATTTCATAGTAACAGTAAAATTGTTTATTTTCCTTCTGCATATGTTTCACAATATTTTGTATCTTCTATAATTTGCATGTTATTTTTTCAAACAGGACATTAAAAATAATAAATGCAAAATAGTATCCAACATTTAATCACAGAATAACCACAAAACACAAAAGATGTTTTGGGGACTATAAAATGAAACGAACACAAACAGAAGGGGAAACTTTAGCACACTAGCATGAGGTAGCATAATGAACAAAATAAAGGCAATGCATTTGAAATAATTTACATTAGAAAAGGTAGATACTGAATTTTATAATGTAAAAAGAATATAGGTTCTTTTCCAGTATCTATGAAAAATTATAAAGATTGTGTCTAGACCATAAAGTAAATCCAAAATTCTTCAAATTGGGAATTGTACAGATATTTTCTGATTATGATAAAGAAACTGAATAAAGAACTAAACTAAAGCACTCAGTCAGAAATTAACATTCTTATAAATAACTACTAGGTCAAGTAAATAATAATGGCAGTCATCACTTATGCAATGCTTTTTTTGTTCAAAGTACAGTGTTAGCCATGTTACATATATTCTCCCATTTAATCCCAAATAATCATTAATAAACTCTGAGGTGTATTATGTATAGCAAAGAAGAAAAAATTGAGTTACAAACTTGCTCAAGATCAGAGAGCTATCGGGTTTGCAGATAAGATAACTGAACCCAAGTGTGAATTGAAAGCTCATACTCCTACACAGAAATGCTTTTATATTAGTCAGAATTCATGTACAGACATCTACCTATGCTCATTTTTCTCTATTTATAAAATAAAAATTTGTACTAAAAAGTAGAGAAAGCTAGAGTTCCTCCATGACTTACACATGTTCTGAAAGTATCCATTTGTTAAATACACAATTCTAAGAAGGTTCATTTTCTAACATATCGTTGATAGTGTTTCAAATTGCATTATCTCCTAAAAGTGATCCTTTTGAATATATTTACACACTCTCAGTATGGCATTTAAAGAAGGAAGAAACCATAAAATTAGATAAACAAAGCAGGGAATAAAAACAGGATTTGCCACTAAACTTACTTATAAAAAGCAATATGACTGTGGAAAAGTCATTATTTTCTGGTACTTATCTGCAATCCATGAGTTTGATGGAACCTTGGCCAGCATGGATTTGAAAGTCTGCCACAGGACTGTGGGCAAATCCATAAGCCTCTCTGAGTTGTGGTTTCTTCATGCATAAAATATGTGGATATCTAAGCGCTCTTCCAGCTTGAGAATGTTATAATCTTGTGACTTTAAGGATTAAGTCATTTAAATTTTCTAGAGCTTTTAACACCTGAGGAAATTACTGATTCTTTATTTAAAGCTGTTTTATGTTATTTCTTCTTTTTAAAACTTTTAAACATTTATTCATTTTTTGAGAGACCGAGACAGAGCATGAGTGGGGGAGGGGCAGAGAGAGAAAGAGACATAGAATCTGAAGCAGACTCCAGGCCCTGAGATGTTAGCACACAGCCAAATGCAGAGCTCGAACCCATGAACTGTAAGATCATGACCTAAGTTGAAGTCAGATGCTGAACCAACCTAGCCACCCAGGTGCCCCAGTTTTTATGTTATTTCTAAGTCTAACTCCTTCTTTCTCTTCTGCATCCAAACTACAGTTTTATCTATATCCTTCAGTGGTGCCTTTGATCCCAAGTGTAAACAAGGAGACTATCAAAGAACAATTGTCTAAATGTTATCACCTGAAAGAGAAATAACTAAGAAAAAGAAAAAAAACACTGTTTTTCTGTGCAGACTACGGAACCTAAAGCAATTTTATAATTTCCACAACCCCATTTTACTATGCTTTAAAAAAAAAAGATTTTATGTTTATTTTTAAGTAATCTCTACACCCAATATGAAGCTCGAACTAACAACCCTGAGATAAAGAGTTGCATGCTCCACTGATAGCCAGCAGGGTGCCCTCAATTTTACTATTCTTATTTCATTTGTATTGAAAATTAATTGTCAACTTGTTGCTTAAGGTCCTCTGTCTATTCCCAAACCTATTCCTGCCTTCCTAATACTTTCAAATGCCATCCCTTACTACTCTATTGGAGTTGGCAGTATTTTCCAAACCTGTCTGATGACCAGAATCACCTAAGATTCCTGGCAAGGATATATTACCTGGCCTCATCCCAAGCTGAATCAGAAGTTCCAGAAGGCCTACGGTATTTCATTTTTTAAACAGGTATTTTAGATGTCTCCTGTGATTAGACAAGTCTGGGAAATCAGTGTAGAGAAAAGGTCATGGGCTTTGGAGTCTGATATATTAAGCTCCAAAACCTGACTTTGTCCTTTACTATAGGTGTGACTTTGGGCAAGTTACCTAACATGAGCCTCAGTTTTCTAATCCATAATAATTCGATATTAGTTATGCTGGAGGTTGTGGTAAAGTTCAGTGTCTTGGATGTTCAGTGTTAACTTCTCTTTCCTCCTATTGATCTTGTCAGAGGAAATGACAAGCACAAATATTTGAGGGGATTCTGATGAGTCTCATATCCTAACAGGTCCACTTCCATTTAGAGGGCTAAAAATCTGAGTACTAGATAACTCTTTAAAGCATTACTTGGGTTGTCTAATTTAAGAGTCTCAGGAACAAGTCTAATGATTTCATCTGGTTTCCAGAGGCTTAATGAAGCCCTCCTATCTAAAACAGATACACCATGATGATGGGCTTCAAAGCCCAAACTCTGTTATGTGTCTGCCAATGGGACCTGAACATGTTTCCTCTGTTTCCACATTGGTACAAGTGGTGCTGTAATGTTTGCTGAAGTGAACCCAGCATACATTACTCATAATATAATGGTTAATAATCACTTAAAATAAAGATATACACAGTCTTACAAACATCCTTATGAACAAAAAGCCAGCGATAATAGCTTGTGAGTAAATAAAACAAGACAGAATGGGATTTGCTCAAAGACACAATAAATCAGAGCTTAATATCCAAGCAAAATTCCTATTTGTGTATTACCAACTGGATCTTGACACAAGGTATTTTAGACAAGTTGGGAGTTGAATTTACTTGGGAAAAAGCAATCCAGAGTACTCACTCATTAAAAATATATGGGCATACATATTTAAAAATTACCACAGGCATAAAAACAACCTGTCAGGAAGGCTTATTTCTCAAAAAATAATCAAAGATACAGTTTCTAATTATAACTCCATGATTAATTCTAACTGCATTATATTAAACATAAACACTATTAATAAGAGCATTTTACTAAAAATTGTTAGAATTAATTGCTCAGATATGCTATAAAGTAACTAAAAGTCTAAGAAATTTTTTAAAAACTAAAAATCTAGGAACTTTCATTCAAGACAGAAGTTACCCTCAATTCTTAAAAAACAAACAATAAGAAATAAAAACCTTAAATCCTATCGAAAGTAATTTAAAGAACCATAGCTTTTCTATCAATTTATTCAAATTATTCTTTTTATTATTATTTTAAAATATTTTTTAATGTTTATTTACTTTTGAGAGAGAGAGAAAGACAGAGTGTGAGTGGAGGAGGGACAGAAAGAGAGACGGAGATGCAGAATCTGAGGCAGGCTCCAGGCTTTGAGCTATCAGCACAGAGCCCAATGCGGGGCTCAAACCCACGAACAATGAGATCATGAGCTAAGCTGAGGCCGGACACTTAACTGCCTAAGCCACCCAGGCGCCCCTCAAATTATTCTTTTTTTTTTTTAATAGTTTATTGTCAAATTGGTTTCCATACAACACGCAGTACTCTTCCCCACAAGTGCCCTCCTCCATCACCACCACCTCTTTTCCCCCTTCCCCCTTCCCCTTCAATCCTCAGTTCATTTTCAGTTTTCAATAGTCTCTCAAGTTTTGCGTCCCTCTCTCTCCCCAACTCTCTTTCCCTTCAAATCATTCTTTAATGCAACTTACTTTTTCATTCAGTTTCTACCCTTTGCTTATTATGTTAATTTTCATTTAGTCTTTTTTTTTTTTTTTTACCATTTTGGATTAGTTTTTCTTCCATTACCATATCTAACTAGGAAAGCTATTTATTGGTTTCTTAATATATTTTAATACCAGCTTATTAGACTCTCACTGATTTTAAAGAACCTTTTTAGTGGTTTCCTTAGATTATCCAAGTAGATGATTATATCAACTATGAAGAGCAATCCTTTATTATTCTTTTTAGTACTCTGATTTTCTGGTCTAATTACATGTAAACTCTTCCAGAATGTAAAGTAGAGGTGAAAACAGCAGGCATAATCTTAATGAGATTGCCTTAAAATATGTCCCCATCAAGCATGATGGTGGCTATTGGTCTGAGATTGTTTTTTAAAAAACATTAAGGAAACCCTCTTTTGTTCCTATTTTACTAAGTTTTTGAGAATAGACATTTTTATCTAGTGCTGATTTTTTTAAGTTCAAAATGATTACAGATTCACAGGAAGTTGGAAAAATGAGAGGTCCCATATACCTTTAACCCAGTGGTTGCATCTTACATTAACTTCCTGTCAAAACCTGGAAATTTATACTGTACAAAGCCCAGACCTTATTTACATTTCACTGGTTTTACAGGTTCTTGTGTGTGTGTTTGTGCTCCACACAATTTATTACATTATAGGTTTCTGTATCTACCACCACTATAAAGATACTGAACAGTTCATCACCATCAGGATCTTGTGTGCTGACCCTTTATAACCCACCTCCCTCCTGTCCTCTTTTTAACCCTGGAAAATACTAATCTGGTTTCCGTTTCCACAATTTGGTCATTTCAAGAATGCTATGTAAATGGAATCATACACTATGTAGCTTTATTCATGGAGTATGAATTCCCTTGAGACCCATCCAAATTGCTGCATGTAACAATAATCCATTCCTTTTAGATGCTGAGTAGCATTCCACAGTGTGGATGTACCACAGCTTGTTTAACCATTTGCCTACTGAATGACATTTGGTTTTAATATTTTGATATTACAAATAAGGTGCTATGAAAATTTATGTACAGACTTGTTTGGACATATGTTTTCATTTCTCTGGGATAAATGCCCAGGAGTATCACTGCTGATTCATACAGTAAGTTTATGTTTAGTTTTTAAAGAAAAATAGTTTCTGGAAACTATTTTCCAGAAAGGCTGTATCCTTTTTACATTCCCACTAGCAATGTATGAAGGATCTGGTCTGTCCACATCCTCACCAACATTTAGTATTGTCACTACTTTTAAATTGGCTGTTCTTATAGGTGTGTAGTGATTATTCATGATTTCAATTTTAATTTCCCTGATAGCTAACCATATTGATATCTTTTCATATGTTTATTTACTATCCACATATCCTCTTTGGTGAAATGTCTGTTCCTTTCTTTGGTCAGATTTCTAAGTGGGCTGCTTGGCTTAAATTAGTTAAGTTTTGAGACTTCTCTATATATTCCAGATTCAAGCCCTGTCTCAGATACAGGTTTACAAATATTTTCACCCAATCTATGCCTTATCTTTTTATCCCCTTAACAGGTTTTTTTCCATAGAGCAAAGGTTTTGACTTTTTATAAAGTCTACTTTTTTTTCTTCTATGGATTGTGTTTTTGGTGTTTGGTCTAAAAACTCTTGATTTAGCCCAAAGTCCTGAAGATTTTCTTCTAGGTCTCAACTCTAAAAGTTTTTTATTTTACATTTAAATCCATGATACATTTTTATTTCTGATGGAGTTGATATTTTTGTGACTTTTTAGCAGAAAGTTTACTTTCTATTTTTTTTATTTTAAATGCTGTCTAGTTACCAATGTTTTATTAGTTTCAGGTGTGCAATATAGTGATTCAACAATTCTATACATTACTCAGTGCTCATCAAGATAAGTATTCTCTTAATTCCTGCATGATACATTTTGAAGTAGTTTTCATATGAGGTGTGAGGTTATTTTTTACCAATGGATCTGTAATTGCTTCAAGCACCACTGTTGAACGGCCTCTCCTTTTTCCAGTAAATTACTTTTGCATCTTTGATAAAAATCAACTGGCTGTACTTGTATGCATCTATTTCTGGGTTCTATAATATATTCCATTGAACTATGTGTTTATTCCTTCATCAATACCACAGAATTTTGATTGCTGAAGCTATATGGTAAGTCTTAAAATTGGGTGCAGTGGATCCCACTTTATTTTTATCTTGTATTAGAGATTTTAATTCCTTTACCTTTCCATAGAACTTTTAGAATAAACTCGTGTTAAGCCTATACAAGAATTTGGGGAGAACTGACATCCTGAGTGTGCTGAGTCCTCCAACCTATGGCATGTCTCTCTCTATATTTGGATTTTTTATTTTTTTATTGGCACTTTTAGTTTTCAGTATTTAAGTCCTATAAAGTCCTATACATGTTTTGTTACTTACACCTAAGAATTTTTTTTTTGAGCAATTACAAATGGTACTGTTTTCCATTTTGGTTTCCACACATCCATTGTCAGTGTATAGAAATATAATTTATTCTTGTATTCTCATCGTGTAGCTTACAAATTTGCTGAACTCATTATTTTTAGTTTTATGTAGATTCCTTGGGATTTTCACTGGAGATCATCATGTCACTTGTAAACAGGGACAGTTTTATTTCTTCCTTTCCAATCCGTATGTATTTTATTATTTCCTTTTCTTGCCTATTACACTGTTAAGAACTTCCAGAACTATGCTGAGTAGCAGTGGTGAGAAAGGACATCCTTGGGGTGCCTGGGTGGCTCAGCTGGTAAGCGTCCAACTTCGGCTCAGGTCATGATCTCCTGGCTTGTGGGTTCGAGTACCACATCAGGCTCTGTGCTGACAGCTCAGAGTCTGGAGCTTGCTTCGCATTCTGTGTCTACATGTCTCTGTCTCTATCTCTCTCTGCTCTTCTCCTGCTTATGGTCTTTCAAAAAATAAACAAACATTTAAAAAAAATGACATCCTTTTCTTGTTCCTGATATTAAGGGAAAAGCATTCAGTCTTTCACCATTTAGTATGATGTTATCTGTGGCGTTTTTTTTTTTTTGTATATGTTCTTTATGAAACTGAGAAAGTTCCCTTTTATTCGTAGTTTGATGAATTTTTGTTATGAATGTTTAATCCATTTCAATGCATTTCTGCACCATTAATAATGTGATTTTTCTTCCTATTTAATATAGTGAACTATACCAAATGATTTTTGAATACTGAGCCAGTTTTACATCCTTGGAATAAAATCTATTTGATCACCATGTACATTTCTTTTCATATGTTATTTGTTGAGGATGCTGTGTCTATGTTCTTGAAGGATACTGGTCTATACTACTTTCTTTTCCATACTGTCTTTAGGTCTTGGTTTCAGGCAATAATGGCCTTATAAAATGAGTTGTGAAGTGTTTTCTTCTTTCTGGAAAAGACCATATAATTCCTGTTATTCTTTTATTCATGATATTTCATATCCTTCTTTTAAAATTTCCTTTCTGCCTGAAGAACTACCTGTAGTCATTCTTTCAGGGTCTGCTATAGACAAATTCTCTTAGTTTTCCTTTCTTTATTTGAGACAGTTTTGAGTAGGGAAGCTGTGGCCGAGTGGTTAAGGTGATGAGACAGTTTTGAATGCACGTTTACTCCTCAAGGATATTTTCACTGGGTATAGAATTCTGGGTTGACAATTTTCATTTTGCACTTGAAAAATGGTGCCATTTCCTTCTGGCGTCCATGGTTTCTAATGTAGGATCTGCTGTCATTTAAATCATTGTTCCCTTACATGTAATAGTTCATTTCTTGTTAGCTCCTTTCAAGATTGCCTTTTAGTATGATTAATTTTTTTTAATTGTGGTAAAATACACACAACATAAAATGTACCATCTTAAAGGCTTTTTAGTGTACAGTTCACTGGTGTGTTAAATATATTTACAGTGGCACCTGGGTGGCTCAGTCCATTAAGTATCCTACTCTTGATTTTGGTTCAGGTCATGATCTCACAATCTATGAGATCCAGCCCCTCACTAGGCTCTGTGCTGACAGCATGGAGCCTGCTTGGGATTCTCTCTCTCTCTCTCTCTCTCTCTCTCTCTCTCTCTCTCCATCTCTGTCCCTCTGCTCCTTGTGCTCTCATTCCCTCTCTAATTAAATAAACATTTAAAAATATATTCATTTACATTGTTGTACAACCGATCTCTAAACATTGTTGTCTTACAAAACTGAAACTCTATACCCATTAAATAAGTTCTCATTTCCAAAGGTTTGATTTTGATGTGCCTGGGCATGAATTATTTTGGGTTTACCTTGTTTGGGTTTCAGTCAGTTTCTTGAATCTGTATGATTTTGTATTTTGCCAAATTGGGCAATTTTCAGCCATTATTTCTTCAGGTCCACTGTAAATCTTTTGTTTATGTTTCCCAGAATCCTCAGGCTCTCTTATTTTTTGTCAGTTCCTTTTTTTCCCCTCTGTTGTTGAAATCAGGTAATTTCAGTCATTCTGTCTTCAAATTTGCTCTTCCTGTTATCTCCATTTTTCTATTAACCCCATGTAGTAAGTTTATTTCAATTACTATATCTTTCAGTTCTAAAGTTTCCATATTCTGTTTTATATATCTTTTCTTAGACTAATTTTTCATTTGTTTTGACTGTGTTTGCGATCGCTCACTGAAGCATTTTTATGATCACTGCTTTAAAATCCTTGTCAGATTACTGCAACATCTGAAGCATCCTGGTGTTGGCATCTATTGACTTTTCTCTCATATTGTGGTTTTCCTGGTTCTTAGTATAGTGATCTTCAATTGTATAATGTACATTTGGAGATAAGACTCTATATACTATTTAAACTTTTTTTAGCAGGCAGTCCACTAGTTGAGATGCAGTGTGAGGGCAAGATGAATGTTTATGTTCAGCTTCCTGCTGGGCCCCACTGACACCACCCTGGCAAAAATGGAGCAATGACTTGCTTTTCTGTACAGGGGTGGGATGGAAGTTCAGCTACATTCTTGGTCCCAGGGAAGATGGGGCAACAACTTGCCCCATCGCACTTCTTCTGAGTAGGGGTGCAGGCTCCCTGATGGTTCACATTGACAAAAGGGAGAGAGAAAGCAGAGAGGTTGATACACACTGCTTTGTTGCTGTAAGGTAGAGTGGAAAGCTCAGCTTCCAGAAGGGCCCAGTTAACAGGATAAGTGGAGGGTCAACCAGCCCTTCCATCCACCATTTTGTTTAGCCGAATAGATGCCAGATGGGGGTGGAGGCTCAGCTGTCCACCAGGCCCCAATTACACCAGGAAAGGAGGGAAGGAGAGTTGACTAGTCCACCAACTTGTTCTGCCTTGTTGATTTTGGGTGAGGTTGTAGGCTCAGCTCCTCAGTAACAAAGGGCACGGGGAGGCTTACTGGGGACTAGCCTTGCCTACACCACTTTGTTAAGTCTTGTTGTTTCCAGATAGGGGAGGAGATTCAACTTGGCTCCTAGACAGCACTGACACTACCTTAGTGAAAGCATCATGTCCTTCTGCAGATGGTGGGATGGGGGGGGGGGCCATGAGGGAAGATCAGACCCCTGCTCAACTTGTCAAAACCACCCAGCAGGGGGACTCAAAGTGTTGTCGGCTTTTGCTAGGCAGGGAATGGGATATGAAATCCTTGATCTGCAGAGCTAACATCACCAGGTTGAGGAATTCAAGCACTGCCACTTGCTTCCTTCGAGTAGGATAGGGGTTTTCTGGGGGTGTTTGGCTACAGTAGGGTGGGTACTGACAAAAAGATTTACTGTTGTTTGGCTACCCTTTCCCCAGTCACTTGGCTAAAGAAAATAGGCTTTTCTGGGAGTCCCTTTTGTCTGTGCCTGTTGGTGGTTCAGGCTGGAGGCTTTTACAGGACCCTGTCCAAGATATATGGGAAGCAATAAAAAAAAATAAAGCAAATTCACTATTAATGTCATTCCTTGAGTACCAAAGTCTACAGGCAGTCTGCCTTCTTATTTCAACCTTTCAGTGTTCCTGTGCTTGTTTGATGTTTATGTCTAAGGTATTTTAGTTGTAAAAGAGAGCCTAGGAGAGGTTGGGCTCCTCCAAATTGGCAGAACCAGAAGTCTCCCCCAAGGAATTAATTTTTATGTTGAAAATAACATTTATCTTCTTTGTATGTATATTTTAAAAGGAACTTTTTTGGGTGTCAAGCGTATTAATATTTACTTTCTAGTCTTCTACATTATGGTTAAAAATACACTATGGAAAATTGCTCTTGCATTATGGATCCTAATTTTCTCTTAAAGTTCAAATTATATCTGTTTATAACATTTCTGGCTAATTTAGCTTGGTTCATGTTATTTAACTACCTGCCCATCTCAGTACTTTTAAAGTA
Organism: Suricata suricatta; assembly: GCF_006229205.1. NCBI lineage: Eukaryota > Metazoa > Chordata > Mammalia > Carnivora > Herpestidae > Suricata > Suricata suricatta. The sequence continues at coordinate 15,226,613 of NC_043717.1, forward strand.
TAATATTCTGAAGGAAATAATTCTATTTCATTCATCATAACCTAGTAATATACTTTACACACTCAGAACAGTCAGGGGGAAAAGTTCACTTTAAAGTTCTTTTATGAGCTTTTGTTGATAATCCAAAGGAAATCTTATTTTTAATTTCAGTTATTTCTCTCTTTAAGAAACACCTACTCTGCTACCAAAATCCATTGTGATACTTACTCCTCTTGAATTATACGAATAGCCAGCAGAACTTGAAGGAAAGGAGGCAAACAGGTTTTGTTTTGCATTTTCCTACTGCTTTAAATGAAACCTCTGTATATCTCACTTAACCTAAGAAATGGATTCTTAAATCCATTTATCTACTGACTTGTATTTAATTTCAGAGAGTCCAGACATTTAGTTTTGACTGGCCTTCAATTATTTCCTGTATTCTTGCTTTAAATAAGAAACTACAGTACAGTATCACAAGACTGAAGAGATTATAAGGAAAAAGTCACTGCTTCGCTCTTTGTTTTCTTGCTATAGTTTTCTATAATTAATATTAACACTTCATTGTGTTCCTCTAGAAACTGCTCTGGCTGGGAAAAGGGGTGGTCCAGGTAATGAGGTAACATAAGGTATCTCCAAAGAATATAAGGCTCTACTGACCCAATTGGAAAACCAGTATTCTAGGAAAAGCTTTCAATTTATCATATATAAAAATGAAAACAAATCTACTGAAAGCACAGATTAAAATTTAAGTTTTCTAAAGAACTATGTACAGACAGTCCCTGATTTATGATGGCTTGACTTATGATTTTTTGACTTTACAATGGTGCAAAAATGATTATTTAATTTCATTCAGTAGAAACCACACTTTGAATCTTTAGCTTTCCCTGGGCTAACAATATGTGGTACAATACTCTCTCATGATGCTCGGAGCAGCAAGGAAAGGCAGCTCCCAGATGGCCATGTGATCACAAGGATAAACAACCAGTACACTTAAAACCATTCTGTTTTTCACTTTCAGTTCACTTATCAATAAATTACATGAGATGTTCAACACTTTGTTATAAAAGAGGCTTTGTGTTAGATGATTTGGACCAGCTCTAGGCTAATGTAAGTGTTCTGAGCATGTTAAAGGTAAGCTAGGCTAAGCTATGATGGTCAGTATGTTAGATGTATTAAATGCATTTCCCACTTATGATATTTTCAACTTATGATGGAACATAACCCCATTTAAGTTGAGGAAGATCTGTATACAACATAGCATAGATAAGGATCTTCTATTAACGGCATTAGCAAATACTTCATTCAAGTCTCCAAATAAGTAAAAAATAAGCACAAGAATTAGTTATATATACATGTAGACAATAAGCACATGAAAAGATCCTTAACATACTTAGTTTTTAGGAAAATGCAAATCAAAACCATAATGAGATACCACTTCTCACACACTATAATGATTATAATGAAAAAGAAAGTAACAAGTGTTGGTGAGAATGTGGAGAAACTGGAACCCTCACACACTGCTGGTAGAAATGTAAAATGACTGAAGTTGGAAAACAATTTGTCAGTTATTTAAAACATTAAACACAGACTTACCATATGACCCAGCAATTCCACTCCTAGGTATATACTCAAGAAAATCGAAAAACATATGTTCACATAAAAATTGTGATACAAAGTGTTCATAGCAGCATTATTCACCAAAGCCAAAAAGGGGAAACAATCCCAGTGTCCGTGAACTGACAAATGGATAAACAAAATGTGGTATATCCACACAGCAGAATATTACTCAGCCAAAAAAAACAAAGAAGCAGTGATACATGCTATAACATGGATGCACTTTGAAAACATTGTTAAGTGATGTCAGACACAATGGCCACATATTGTATGATTCCATTAATAGAAATGTCCAGAAGAGGCAAATCTATAAAGTAAATTACTGGCTGCTGGGGAAAGGAAGGAATAGGGACTGACTGCTAGTGAGCATGGGATTTATTTTTGGGTTGATGAAATGTTGGGGAATTAGTGGTGATGGTTATAGAACCTTGTGAAAGTACTAAAAACCCAGTGAACTATATACGTTACAAGAGTGAACTTTGTGGTATGTAAATCATATCACAATTTTTAAAAAGATTCATTAGGGCTATTTAACTTAACAGGTAACACACACACACACACACACACACACACACACACACGAAAAAAAACCTGCCAATTATCATGCGAAATTTCTTTAAATTTCCTTTTCTTATATTGTAGCAAGATAGATGGTAACTTTTTCAGACTGAGTCAGAGCCTATTTTCTGACACTTTGAGGAAGCGTCAAATTCACTTTTCTGAAAAGATGCAAATATACGGAAATAAAGACGTAGTAAGTGGCAATTCAAAAACAGAGCACAGTTACCTGAACACACACCTAAGGACTTCTATATGAAGAGCTGATAACTAACATCTGGGCAGCCCCTCCTTTTCCAGATACTGTAGTTTTTATTTCAAATGTTCATTTGTAAGACAGCTATTTAGAAATTCCAAAACATTTTCCTGTACAATGTCATACTGTTTCTCAGGCCAGCTCACAAAAGCCTACTTAACCCACAATATGTTTGGAGAGTAGTATCAATTTAACTTTCCTAACTCTACCTATACATTCCCATAGAAATATCTTCTCATGTAAACCATCTAGAACCTTTCTCCCCCATTAAGAGATTTCATCTAGAACAAGTCACTCACCTACATGCTGTTCTCAACTCAAGCAGAGTACTCTAGTGTACTTACTAGTTGTGTTTCCCCATCTGTATGTTGAGAAGAATTTTATCTACCTCATTCAAGTTGATATAGATACTGTCCAGTCAGAGAGAGCATTCAGTAAACATTAATCTATAGGATGTATCAATCCATTTCCCCAGTATTAATTAGCACAGTATAGTGAACAAAATGCAACATTTTTGATAGCTCAATTTCCCCAGTGCTTGGTATTATCATTTGAATGAGAAAAATCACTGTAAAACTACCAAAACTGTAAAAAGTGTAGAATGTAATTCAGAGGGCATGTACCATGCAGTAGAGTTTATAAAAAATCTTCAGGGTAGTTGAGGAACAAGATAAAGCTGATTAATCGTAATTTGAAAGAGCATAGTAAATATCTTTTCACTTAGTAAAAGCTTTAGCCTATTAATTTCAAAATACAAATAATAGAATCCAGGGCTGAAAAACATTGGTGTAGGGGGAAAAAAAGTTCAATTTGTACTAATCCTACAATCTAGAACTGTGTTCAATGTGGTAGACAAAAGTCATACATGACTATTTAAATTTAAATTCAGTTCCTCAGCCACACTAGCTACATTCCAAGTGCTCAAAAGCCACATGCACATAGTGGCTACTAAACAATGCCGATCTAGAATTTTTTTTTAAGTGAATCTTTCCAATTATTTTATATTGTTTTCAAGCTCTTAAAAGTGAAAAACTGAAATAACGTTTTGGGTAACTGAGGTTTTTAGTATTGGTCCTATGAGATTTCTGGAGAGAAGTTTTCTCCCCAAAACACCGTACGCAAGATACCTTGCAATCTAATATGCCAAAATGATCTTTTCCTTCAGACGATCATTTGACATCTGTTCCTAACATATATCAAATGACTGAACCAAGTTTCCGATAACAAGCTTTGTGGACTACAGGATTGAGGCAAGTTCACAGAGATCTAGATGACCAGGTCAGGTTTGAAGATGACATCATCATTATCAAGATTATCAAGAGCAATTTACATGGTGGATTGAACATAACTAGTTTTTAAGGTATGTAAGATACCATGGATATATTAGTTAAGAGAGGAAAATCTGATTTATGTTATGTTACTGCTGTAATTCTATTCAGAAGAATGACAGGAAGTATAAAAACACTTCTAGATTTATAATAAATGTAGAGTAGTTAATAATCAGGAAATGAGCACTATTTCATAAAAAAAAAAATCCCAACAAAAATCTCCAAAAGACAACATGGAGACCCAACTCCAGGTGGGACAGGAGGGCTAGCTTTCTGTCTTATAGCCACTTGCTCTTTAGCTTATTCACAGTGCTTTCTAGTTGACAACTTCCAGAGAAGAAGGAGCAGACAATGCCAGTAAGTGAGCTATTCAGTCACTGTATGTCAAAGCATAAAACACTGTTTATCAGTAGGTAATATGTCCAAAATGCCCTTGATACCAGAGGTATGTGTATACGACAGGCAGAAATCACAAAAAGGGTAAGGATGCTATTTTATACTATTAGGTAAGCTCCAAGTATAACAAAGTTCCCAAGTTAAAAATTACTGCATCAAAATATCATTACCCTTAGCTATCTTTTTTCTAGTAACTGCAAATTAGAAGCAGTTAATTTAAAAAGGAGAGTGGGAGAGGTAGACAGATTTATGGCAGCATAAAGTTGCCAAATGATAAAAAGTTTTTAAGAATTACGAATTTGAGACATAAGTCACAGAGCAAGTCAATATAGGGACCACTTAATACGGGCAATTAGCTTGATATTAAGGTAGAATATGACCATTAATTTTCTGAACATGGAATTAAAAAGTTTGTTATCTTAAACTTTTATTTAGATTATATTTAAATGTTTAGCCCACTATTAAGATGGAAAATTGTTGTACAATCTAATTTGCAAGATTTCAATCCAAAATCAAACAAAACCTCTTGTCAGTTAAAGAAAAAGCTTTGATAGAGTCAATTAAACATAACAGCCCATTTGCAGGCAATACTGGATCATGCTACTATCATTATCAGACTGTCCAAAACTGTTCTTCAAAGCACTTGTGTCCTTTGAGACTTCAATATGGTTCGTGAAAAAGGGGTTCTGACATCAATTCTCAAATGCTGTAGGCTATATCCTTTTTGCAGATTCATCACGTACAACATGATCTTAAAAGTTCTATGAGGTTATGAAGTAAAGATATTGTTCAAATCCCATTTAACTCTATAACTCCCAATTTTATTTGATTAGGTTACACTCCTTTGGTTTGTTTGGTTTTGGTTTTGGATGGCAGAGATATTCCTGGGGCACAGACACACCGTTAACATTTCCAGAGACTTCTAAGTTAAAAATAGTGTATATCCTATATAAAGTTCTTTAAGTACAAATACCACATAACAGACCAAATCCAAAGGATTTTATTTCTAGACAGAAAAATCTAGTTTCTCATGGCATATTCAAATAACCAAAACAAATGTATTTAGAGTAATGGGGAGGGAGGTGTGTACTATTAATTTCTGTCCCTAAAAGTGATATTAACAGAATCAATCCTACAAGCATAAAAAAGAGTGTACATTTTGTTTTGGTATGTTTTAGAAAATAAGTTAATATTTTAGTTCTTGAGACTATATATTGACTTCACACATTTCTTCAGGGATACACTTCCTTCAAGAAGTTGACAACCAGGATAGACCAGGTTTCATCAATTATAAGACACTATCATATGCAAGATACACTATTATCTTCTAAATCACTACGCAAAGCAAAACAAAAAAAAAAAAAACCATTGCTAATTAAACACTGGCATGCCATGGACTGTGAGATGCCTTCCAATTTGACCAATGGTGAAATGTGAACTTTCCTTTCTTCCTTCTTCCACACATATTCTTCAAATGTTCTTTATCTGTTTTTCCCCTTTAAAGATGATATCAAAGAGGGGAACAATACAAAAAGTGATACGATTCAAGAGATTGCATTTACTGTACCTTTACAATTATATTCTGATATTATAATGGCTCTGTTTAAACAGAACAAACAAATCATTTTTAATTGTTCTACTTGATTCTAAAAAATTACCCCAGAGGAAAAACATGGAACTTGCTCCAAAGCTTATGTTCTTTAATATTTTGCCATACATCCAAATCATCTCATAAAGTGCCTTCTCAATTTTAAGGAGAGAAGTAAAACTGAAATATTTAATTGCTAGTAACTAATGTATTTGCTTAAAATAGGCCAAATGTATAAAAAATAGTTCGGTCTTATATGGATACATTTTATCCTAAATCTGTTTCATAAAATGCATATATTTGTGTTTTTAACTCTATATTTTATAACAATTAAAATTTATAATTATTTTATCTTTGCTTTTATGTTACTTGGTACTAAATTGATAAACTAGAATATATGAGATCTGCTAATAGTTTCAGATTCATGATACAGAAAACTGTATCAATTCTGAAGTGCAGTAGGGGAAGACATCTAATACCAAGTATTAAAATGCAGTTGATTGTTTGCATTTCCTATTATGTGAATTGAGGAATCAGATATACAATATATATATTTGCACAATTGTATCCCAAAGCTTTAAAACTTGTTATCCACCAAAACACATAAACAACTAAGCTCTATCACACTCATGCATTACCAAGAGACCACCAAGATGTCACTGTTGTACACTGTAATCTGAATCACTGGATCTAAACCAGCTGGTCTGTGCTTGGCAAACTGGGGGTTTTCATGTCACCCAACATTCATAGCCTGGTATATCACATGTCCTTCAGCATGGAACTCTAGAGCAAATCTTGTTAATGATCACATGGTATGAATTTTTTAGTATGTGACAAAATTTTTTAAAAATCTTTGCAACAATTCTGCCATTCAGACTTCTGATAAATGATCTGCTACATTTTTTATCAATCTGTAATTCGTTGATTATCATGTCCTTAGTCAAGAGTGCACATCCCAATAATGCCACTCTCCTTACAAGATATACTCATTGTGATTTCCAGAAACATATTTTAAAAAGGCAAAGTCTACCTATACTTGTTTCTTTATCTCTTTATGTTAAAATTTAAATGTACCAACTAAATTTCACATTTTGGATCAACCCAATTAGTACAGTAAGAGCTACTAAAATAAAGCAAACTTTCCTAAATTTTAGTTTAACAAAAACTGACATCCTATATCATAATCACTGAAAACAATGAAGTATTCAGTAATTTGTTAAAGTTATTACTGACAGTTGACATGTAACAATACCTGTCCTCTCCTCAGATCTTCACTTGGGGGAAAGAAAAAAACCTGAAAGGTGGTAGAAATGAAACATGAAAAGGAAAAGAAACTTAATAAAACATTTTTTTCCAGTATCAATGATCATACTTTAATAGAATGGTTTTCCCCTACACATAAAATATAAGAAACCTAATATCAATATAGTAGAAATACTATGGAATCCGATATGATCTTTGAAGATAAAAATGGATGCACATCCACTGAAGATAGTTTCCAATACAAGGGTCTCAATTTTTTATGAAGAAAATATTTGTATAGTTAATATTTTAATGCATTATGGGTACTTGCTATTTAAAAGAATTCAAGGCAGCTATTTTCATACAGCACATTTCTATAAAGCAAACATAACCTTAATTTTATTATTTTTGAAAATTGTTCATATTTACATTTACTATCATTTATCCTTTACTGAAAACTGAGAAAAAAAATGTCACTTGAGGTCAGGCTTATGATCCAGTAAATGCTATCTCTGACAGCAGTGGCAAGGAATTTACAGAATAGTCAGAGTCCTTGATATCCATCTCCTAAACAGTCAGATACTCAAAAACAAACTAGCATCTTTAAATAACCCATTAAAGAGTTGTGAATTTACCTGGACTACTTAGGAAGCTATTTTGTTTTTAGTCTTGTACCAACCTTGAATGCTTATATAGTCCTTCCTTTATTATCCTAAATTTGCTTCTTTAAACATTTGGCCTAGTTCTAGCCTATCATGTTCTGACCCATGTTTGAGTTAACCACAAGGGTTTTTTTTGTTTGTTTGTTTTGAGCACCATGAAAACCCATGTGAGGTCTTAAAGCAGGAAGGCCATGTAGAGGAATGAACAAATTGCCTGTACTTTCAGTAAGGTACTCAGGTCTTTTAAGAGTGTTCATATTTCAGTGTAAGATTAAAATAAGAAAGAAGACTGATAATCACCCTATTCCTGACCATCAAAATTCATTCAGTGGACATCTATTAGGTCCATAATACATATGTGCCAGACACTGTGTTAAGTGCTGAGGATACAGAGTAAAAGAAGTCTCTGCTTACAAGATTTCACCATCTACTAGGAATGAGACTACAAGTGTAAATTCCTATAGACACCAACCCTGAAACCTTTCAGCCTGGAGAGAAAACATTTGATGTATTTACTCAAGTAAATAACTTTCAAAAAAAGAATTTTATTCTGGTAAAATATAATTACTCTCTGATAAGTACTCCTTACTGGGGAGGAGATGGCATAATAGTAGGCATAAGTCCAATATCATACTTCTGAATGAAAATTCTCAACCTTTTTTCTTACTGGCTTCAATTTCCAAAGTTGTATCAGAAGTAATTTACTCGAAACAGCTGAACAACCAAAGGCAAAATATCTACAGGCAAATTTTGAATATCTTTTTAAGCTGCTACCCTAATATAAAGCTAAGCACATGAATTATACGCACCTGGCTTTGAATTATGGCTCTGTCGTTTACTATTTATAATCTTTGTGCCCTTACCTTCTGAGATTCAGTTTCTTAATCTCTAATACTGAGGACCACAATCCTACTATGCTGGGTCATAGGAAAGATGAAATAGCATGTAGCACAGTATCTGGCGTATAGTAAGTGCTAAATAAATGTGAGTTTTGTGCCTTCCTTATCCAAATGCATGCTGTGTAGAAAAAGGATAAGGTGGAATTTTAAATGATTTTTTTTAACACATTGATACATGCCAAGCAGAAATGTGGACTGATTATGAGTTGCAAATGTTACTGTTTGCATGTAACAATCAGGCTCAATGCAAAATGCAATTTTTTCCCACAAGGTCAGCACTTTAAGAACATGCTATTAACCTTTTAGTTATATTATTTAATGCAAAACAAATCTGAAGAAAAAAAATGAATGAAAAGAACCCAATGGCATACTGATTTTCATACTATCCATTCAAAGAATGATTAAACATTCTAAATTCAGTTTTCTTATAAAACAGCTATAGAATTAAACGGGCTAACATAATTTTAAATGTAATTCTGCTAGCCTTCATAACGTGATTTCCTTTAAAAATATTCAGGTAACTTAACTCAATATCTTCTTCTATTCAAGAGCAGCGTTTAGTTTAGATTTTAAAAATACGGTCCAAGTCACAAAATCCTAAGTACCAGTCGTAAGCACTATTACAACTCTGCTCACGTTAAAGAGAGCAAGTAAACATTTTAAACAGCAATGGAGGGTACTAGGAAAAAAACTGAAAAACGATTTGTACTGATCCCCCTCCCCCTCCATTATACCCGAGAATGCAAGTGTCCCGCATCTCAGATCAAACTGAGCCCCGGTCTTACTGACGTAACCGGTAACCCTATCCACCTCTCACACTGCGGAGGCCGGCAGGGCAGCGGCTGCCGCCAAGTACACCACTCATAGGAGCCTGCCCCATTCCACCCCCGCGTTTCAGTCATGCTTTCCAGAAATGGGGTCACTCACTAACTATTACACGCACGCAGCCTATCATCCTGTAATCCCCCAAAGTCCGCTGCGGGGATAGAAGACAGCAAAAAGTCAAGAAGGAACAATCACAGACAAGCCACCCTCAGGAATTGATTTTCCACTTCGGAGGGGAGCGCTGATGCCCAAGAATGGGTCTTGTCTGGATTATTTTCACAGACCCCGAGTTGGTTCTGGGACAGGGGCAGCCGCGAAAGCTCGATGCAGTGCTATGTCCAGGGAAATTCTGGTTTGCCGTGTTCGGGTATATTGTTTGGGTTTTTGGCACTCTGTTGGGTGTCTCGGGGACAGTCACCCCAAGCGAAGAAATCCTGAAAGCTCTTTACAGCGGCTGCTGATCGCCTTGAATATCACTCTCTCACCTCCACGGACAGGAAACTCAAGTTAAAGCTTCTAGGGACGGGGTCCTTGAACTCAGTGACCTCAGAAATGGGGGAGGGGGAAGGACCTCAGGCTTCCACTTTCCCCTTTGCACCAGCAGAAACCGCTGCGGCAGATACAGTGGGGGAAGGCAAAAACCCTTCGCTGTCCTGCACCCCTTAACCGAAACCCCCGCAGGTCCCCAGCCCTGCCGAGGGCCCTTCCAGTCCCCGCGCGCCCGACTCACAGCACCAACTCTCCTCCTGGCCGAACTTGAGAGTCCCTGCTCCCCAGTGGACCCAATCCATACCCCTCCCTTACACCCCAAAGTCACCAGGATCCAGGGGAGCCCCCAACCAGGCAGGGCCAAACTTCCCAACTCCTCTCCGGCCCCCGCTCCGCTCCCCGCTCCCCCCACGCAAAGTTGATTAAAATCGGCTTCTTGCAAAGCCCCAGCGCCCACTCCAAAACCCCACGCGCCACCACACGACAGCCCCCCGAGCGAGGGAGGGGAGGTGCGGGTGAAACAGAAGGGCAAACAGACCAACCCCAACTACCCAAACCGAATCACGGACCTAGGGGAGACGCGAGCGGCAGGGGAAGGGGCCAAGTGGCCAGCTCCAGGGAGGGGAGCTGGCCGGCGGGGGCGAGGGGAGGGGCGCACCAGCCCCCGGCCGCCAGGCTGCACTCACCTCAGCGCTGTCGGACGGGCTCTCCACAGCCATCTTCTGCCACGGGTCCGCCAGCTGCGCCAGCGGCATCTTCCCCCCCGGCCCGCTGCCTTCACCGCCTCCTCCCTCCCCGCCCGCCCCGCGGCCGGCCCCGCTTTGTCGCCGCCCGAGCCTCACGACAGCAGCGGCGGCAGTAGCAGCAGCACCAGCGCCGGCTGCGCGGGAGAGGGCTCGGCGCCGACACCGACCCTCGAATGCCGCGCGCCTGGCTGGAGATGTCCGCGCGCCGAGCGAGAGCCTCGCGCCGCTGCCGGGCACCGGGTCTCGCCCCTTTCTTCCTCTCCTCCTTCCGCCGCCAGGACTACAGCTCCGCCCCCCCCCCCCCCCCCCCCCCCCCCCCCCCCCCCCCCCCCC
>NC_043717.1:15237627-15239140 GCF_006229205.1 Suricata suricatta
GCTGCCGCCGCCACCGCCGCGCGCACCCGGGGGCGGGGCCTAGGAAGACACGCCCCCGGCCGCCGCGCTTTGCTCCTCCCTCCTTCCTCGCCCTAGCCGGAGCTTCTGGGCCTCGCCTACTTTCAGGAAGGGCGAGCCAGAGAGATCTGGGGGCGTCGGCGGGCGCCGGAGGAAAGAAGAGGGGAAGGGCAAGAGGAGGGAAAGGCTAGGAGCCTTTTACTGCCGAAGGTCCGAGCAGATCGGAGGCCACTCAGGGATGTAGAGAACAGTGGTCCCCGCCTAGCTGGGGAGAGAGATGGGCGAGGTGCAGCGCGCGCAGTCTGGTCGGTGCCAAGGACCCGGGGAGGGAGCGCAGGGTATCTTTTCGGTCTGCCTCCTAGGTGGGTGTTTGTGGGCGTGTCATGTCTATGGGCACATCCTTTAATGGGCCAGGACCCGCCCTATCCAGGCTCACACGCTGGGCATTCACCTGCCCCCCTGTCCTTAACGCCACCGACGACGAGGACACACAGGCTTTGTGCCCTGGAGTCCCCTGGATGTTTGGCTCTCGGTTTGATTCAAGGCTCTCCAAATCGAGTCTCTTGTATTAGATTTTTAATGTTTGGATTCTTTTTGTCTCGCTTGAGTCGCCCCCCACCCAAAGTCTGCAGAGCCCTCAGGCATCAGCCTCGACTCTCGAAGTCCTCCACTCCCTGTAACCTAAATCAGCACGAAGAAAACAAGGATGTTTCTTGAGGCCGCCCCTCTCGGCAGAGGTTGGGGAATTATTTTAAAATATATTGTTGGCAGGAGCCTGGGGTTCCTGCTCCTCTTGTTGACTTTAAATAAAAGATTAGATTTAAAAATCAGGCTGGCCAAGGGTGGAGGAGGGAGAGTGAGGGAGGGGCTCTAACTCCTCCTCCCGCCTAAGATAGGGAAACCCTGGGTTAAGGAAACCCAATCCCCAGACGGCAACGGAATCCAAGAGGACAGAGTGTTTGTGGGGAGAGGCCTGGGCTCCTGGACTAAGTCCCGCCGGGGGTGGGGCGTTCTACCCGGTGTTCTGTGCGCCGGGTGCCTTGCGAGCTTGGTACGCGTGGGCAAAATTGGGTAAAAGTCTCCGGGCTAAGTGGAAAGCTACTGCAGCCACGGGCCACCACCCCCCACCCCAAGGAGAAGGAAAAAAAGTAAAGGGAAATCTCCAGGCTGGTCAGTGCCTTCACCCCTTTAGGCCTCGGCCCAGGCGTCCCCAGTCCTCCCACGCCCAGCGGCCACAACACGTCCCCCGCTGCGCTTCCGGTGCACGCCTTTTAACAGCTCCCTTTCATCATCCCGGGACCCAGACACCTGGAGAGCCCTCGTCTTCCTCCCTAAGGCAGGTGTGAGGTTGCTATTAGAGCCCCACACCTAGACGGCCAGGTCTGCGCGGGCGGTGCAAGGTTTCTCGTTGGGCCCCAGAGGCGGGTGTTGGGATCTTTCTGCTGCCTTCGCCTGCGCGCCCTCTGGCACAAGCTTGAGGCCCTAGAGCCTCGTG
>NC_043717.1:15239240-15272041 GCF_006229205.1 Suricata suricatta
GGACCCAGACACCTGGAGAGCCCTCGTCTTCCTCCCTAAGGCAGGTGTGAGGTTGCTATTAGAGCCCCACACCTAGACGGCCAGGTCTGCGCGGGCGGTGCAAGGTTTCTCGTTGGGCCCCAGAGGCGGGTGTTGGGATCTTTCTGCTGCCTTCGCCTGCGCGCCCTCTGGCACAAGCTTGAGGCCCTAGAGCCTCGTGGCCACCTGAAGGGGCTCCATCTGTTTAGGGAACCTGAGGCCGGAAGTCCTTGCTGCGCGCCCTGGACTCAGGGGGACAGCTCAGGGTTGAGCAACATCTGGGTAGGCTCAGCGTGGTCTGGGGGGTGGGGAGGATTTAGCTAGTGATTTTGTCACCTCCCCCAACATACTTGATTTAAGTGCTGCAAATCCAGTCTGAACCCAAACTCAGCTAATTTGGTAGTACCGTCTCCGTAATTCCTGACGGTAAAAGCAGTTCACATAAGTTTCGGGATAAGGAGTTGTGTATTGTTCTGCATTTATGTAGGAAGTGCCTAATTTATCTTTCATTTACATTTCAAAGCCACATTACATTCCTTATAGCGAAAAGAAGGTGTTCAGTTTAGTCAATTTAAGGTAAATTAGCCCGCTAAACATTGATCAATTATTCCAACTAACGTTCTTGCTTTGGTAAAAATCATACCTATTTAAGGAGACTGTAATTATGTGTCTTAACACTGTCCCGTGCGAATTACTCCACTGTAAGGGTAAACTAACCTATTTAAAATCAAACAGCGGGGCGCCTGAGTGACTCAGTCGGTTAAGCGACTCAGGTCATGATCTCAAGGTTAGTGGGTTCGAGCCCCGCGTCGGGCTCTGTGCTGACAGCTAGCTTAGAGCCTGCAGCCTGCTTCGGATTTTGTATCTCCCTCTCTCTCTGACCCTTTCCTGCTCGCGCTGTCTCTGACTCTCAAAAATAAATAAATAAACAAACATAAAATCAAATTGTATACTGAAGAGTTGATTTCAGTATCAACTTTTATTCCTTTTACCTTGAGAACTAGAAGAATGACTTCTAAAAGTTAATGTGAACAGGAGTCACATTGCAGGAATGAAGCATGAAAGGGACTGTTAACGGGCTGCGAACCACTAACACAGCTGTCTTGCACATGGGATCAACCTGATAAGTATTCGTGAACTGATTCAGAAAAAACACCATTCTCCTTCCTTTGGTCCAAAGAGTAAAGTGATTTTTTTCCTTTCAGATAACAAACTGTTTTATTTATTTTATAAATACAAGAGCAGTGCAAGAATTTGGGAATTTGGGTGGGAGAATTCGGGAAAATGAAATGAGGCTGGGGGAAGTTTCATGTAGGTGGCTGCAAAAAAGTTATTTGAACAGAGAAGCTGATATTAGCCTGAGCAGGATTACCTTTTTTCTTCCCTGTTTAAGAAAAGGAAACTCTTAAGTGTAGTTATTCAAAGAATAGATGCCTCTACAGATCACCCTGTGCAGGCTAATATGGTGGCTACTAGCCCACAGGGCTCTTGAAATACTTAACGTAAGATTGGCTGGTCGCAAATGAGATGTGCTGTAAGAGTAAAGTTCACACCAGATTTCAAAGACTTAGTACAAATAAAGAATGTAAAGTAGCTCAGTAATAATTCTTATACTGACTACATGTTGAAACAATATTTTGAAAATATTGAGTTAAAATATTTCATTAAAATTCATTTCACCTGTTTCTTTTTACTTTTTCACATGACTACTATAAAATGTACATTTATAATATGGGGCTTACTTGTCAAGACTGGCATTATAGTTCTAGAGGACAACACTACTTGAGAACTTTCACATTGAGCCTTTTATGTCCTAATATAATGTTAAGTGATATCCTCACATCCTACTGTCTTTTGGGGCTTCTTGGTGTACAACCAATACAAAGAGCTGATTCTATGCACCCCATCCCTCTGCATAAATCTCTCAGTCAAAACCAAAATATTGGAAAGTTTTTACTTGAAGCTAAAGCAAAAGGAAACAGCAAACCTCAGTTGAAAATCTGGACTAGACTTCCAAGAAATCATTCCTGATGTATGACAAGACAACCAAATTTAACTTCCTCCATCCCCAACAATTTCCTGCTATAATTATAACCTTTGTATACAAGTTTAAATGGGCATTTACTTAACAAAATAACATTCATTCAAAAAATGGAGTTCCATCAGTCTGGAAAAGTTACAAGATGACTGACTATGGCTCATGGCACAATCTCTACCTTATATACATCCAGAATTCACAGTTCTATTACATGTAGCTTTGTTACTACTATAGAAAATCCATGGAGTGTAATCATCGTCTCCTCTCTGAAAAGTCATTTCTTCCCCTTTATATTATCTGTACCATATTGATTTTTCACAAAAAAAGGGAAAGTAATTGCTAGAAACTAACAATTTCTTTACAGAGAGAAAGAAAGATAAAACTTAGGCTCAAATTTATCTCACGTAAGACAATAATCAAACAAAATACATAGAGACATATCTTCCATGTGTATGAATTTTGCATTTTTAAAGTTCCCAAATAAAATTAAGAATGTTTTCCTTTTTTAAAATTTTTTTATGTTTTTTATTTTTGAGAGACAGAGAGAGACAGTGTGAGCAGGGGAGGGTTGGAGAGAGAGGGAGATACAGAATCTTAAGCAGGCTCCAGGCTCCGAGCTGTCAGTACAGAGCCCGATGCAGGTCTTGAAGCCATGAACCGTGAGATCATGACCTGAGCCAAAGCCGGACGCTCAACTGACTGAGCCACCCAGGCGCCCCTAAGAATATTTTCTTGATTGACACACAACTTAAGAGACAACAGTAATCTCTACATCTATTTTAACAGTTTAGTTGGGAGAATTCAAATTTTGGAAAATGTAAGAACCTTCCCTAGGTTCACCTTAAGATATAATGTTCAATGCTTCTAGAGTTGCCTATGATGAAAGATGCTAATATACTCCATAAAGAACTAAGGGGAAGACATTCCATGATACAAATACTTGAATTGCTTCTTTAACATTCTTCCCGGTAAGGCAATATGGGATCATGATAAGAGCTGAGACAGGCCTGTGCCCGAACTGCAGGTTCCTTTATATCACTAAGCTTCAACTTGATGGCCTAGAACAGGGTCTGGCACATAGTAGTTGCTCAATAAATATTTGCAGCCTAAGCTTTGTTGTTCTCATTTGAAAATAAGGATGATAATGATACACACCTGGGAAGACTGATAGGAAAATTAAATGGAAACAATGTCTGTAAACCATTCAGCACAGTGCCTGTCACATAGGAACCACTCAATAAGTGGAGGCATTGTTATCAGCTTCAGAAAGGGAGTATCCCTACATATATAATGCATTTCAAATACTTCACTCAAAAGTTATTGTTGTGTGAGCATTTTATTATGGCATAATCTATTTCTTTAGTGCATTCTTGTATCACAAAAAATGATACGGTGAGTAACTGCCTGTGGAATTCAAATAAAAGAGCATGTAGGGTAACTTACTGCTCTGTTTTTCAAGCCACATATGTTGAATTGCAAATGATTACAGGTCAGTTGCCTCATAGGCTATGATCAAAACTTTGTTTATGTAATGCTCAAAAGAAACTACCCAATGTCTGATTCAACGTTAACATTACCTGACTCATGGAGGGAGGATGGGAGGAACAGGGAAGTATGGAGGAGAGGTCTATGTCAGACATGCTTTAATGTTTTCTTTTATTGGTTTCCAAAGTGCTTCATCCTTAGAGATGTCATTTTGTTTCAGAGTTGTTTGAAGGGAAAGAATTACGGGACTTTGAGACATGACAAGGAACTGAGAAGCCATTCTTGGAGCCTTAATAAGCTACTGTTTTCCTTCAGTTTACATTTTACTAGAACAGAAAAGACCCACTAAATGTTCTTGTTTATGAACACTAATTCATAAGAGGGAGATAATACATTAAAATTTCATTTTCAAACTGATATTAAAAACGGCTGCTTTCACATTAACCAAAAATTGCAGTACAAAGTATTCCTTCAGAGGATAAACATTCTCATTTTCTAACTATCAATTTAGTTTGGTTGGTCGGAGCAGTGGTTCTCAAATTTTTTCAGTCCACAAATCGTTCTAAAGCAAAAACCCAAGGACCACCAGTTTGTACTGATCACTATGAAAAAAACCCCAAAACTTTATGGAACTGTTGTTTTAGACCATGGCTGTTATTGTGGTTACATGTTTTTAAAAAAAGTTTATATTTGTGTTTTTGAATGCAGATTTCAGTCTGCAACTAGAAAAGATACTTTAAGAATCTCCTGACATTTTTACTGAGTTGGATTTAACACTAGCCCCACAACAGGACCTCAATTGAGGAAGTGACTTGGAGGAAAGCTATGGAATTAAATGGAACTCTATTCCCCGACCACCAACTGAACTCCAAATCTGTATGCTTGGGAAATCTGCAGCTATAATCACAACAATATATGAATGAAAGAGTGTTGAATAAAATCTGTTGCAGGAAAAACTGGCTATAAATTATTAATGCCTTGTGGATGAAGTATTTTTTTATCAGAACAACACACTGATTATGAATTCAGTAGCTTATTTTAAAGTCATGTTCCTGTAAACTAAATAAAATATATACTTTGGGGGCATACAAATATTAAAGAATTCCTTTATTAAATAAGACATTGGTACAGCTTCAGAAATGAAAATGAAATTGAATTTAAATAACTTACAATTGCCTACTAAATAAGGGATGAATTCTATAGACTAAATACAATTTAGAGAAACCCTACCTTGTGAAGTGATATGAAAATGTTGAGTTCAAGTGGTGTTCATAGTTTGGAACACTTTACCATCTTACATAATGATGGTGATGTTGACGGTAACACTAGACATTTACTGAGTACATACTATGTGTCAGGCACTATTCAAAGTGTTTCACAAGTATTAATCTATATAATATTTATTGAAATTCTTTTTTTAAAGAAGTTTATTTACATTGAGAGGGAGAGTGCAAATGTACATGAAAGCTGGGGTAGAGGCAGAGAGAGAGGGAGAGAGAGAGACTCCCAAGCAGGATCCGTGCTGTCAGCACAGAGCCCAATATGGGGCTGGATCCCATAAACTGTGAGATCATGACTTGAGCCAAAAACAAGAGTTGGACGCTTAACTGACTGAGCCAATCAGGCACCCCAATACTCATTGCAATTCTAAGAATACTAAATATCTATTAATGGCAGCTAACAACTATTGAGTATTTTCAAACTGTTAAATGGTTTACATACATTATCTTGTTTCATTCTAACAATAGATATTGTTAGCAAAAATTAGTGTTTCGTTCTGATAAAGAATAAATGTTTTTCACTATAACTGTTTCAAAAAATGTTCATGAAAATGCTTGGGGGAAATGTGCCATAAAATACAATTACATAAGTGGGTCAAAGGATCTTTATTAAATATATTTGCATGTCATATCACTTTCTTATTCTTTTTTTTTCACCTTGGTAGAGACAGCAAGATTCTGTGAATGTTGTTTTGCAAAAACAACAACAACAATACCCCCCAACCCTCCCCCAAAAACAGGTTTCAGATTCTCCAAACAGCAATCAATATAACAGTTTTGAAATAATGCTAAAGGAGAAAATTTTCAAATGAAAACTTTTCTTTCCATAATTCATCACAGGTGTTTAGAGCACTCTAATGGGTTGAATTGTGTCCCCCCACAATGATATATTGAAGTCCTATCACCAGTACCTCAGTGTGTGACCTTATTTGGAAACAGGATTGCTGTAGATCTAATAAGTTAAGATGAGGTTACACTTGAGTACAATGGGTTCCTAATCCAATATGACTGGTTACTTTATAAGAAGATGGCCATATGAAGACAGAGACAAAGAGAGAATGTCATGTAAAGACAGAATATTGGAATGATGCATCCACAAGCCAAGGAACACCAAAGATTGCTGGCAAACCACCAGAAGCTAGGAAGAGACGGGAAGTTAGGAAGAGCCAAGGAAAGGTTCCCTTATAGCTGTCAGAGGGAGCATGGCCCTGCTGCCACCTTGATTTTGGACATTTAGCCCCTAGAACTATAGGCAATAAAGTTCTGTTGTTTTAAGGCCCTAGTTTGTGGCACTTCATTACAGCAGCCCAGGAAAACTAATACAACCACTGAGAAGATTTTTGCTTATACACTAACGTAGCATTTTTCACTTTTGAAAACATTATACCTACTATTAAGGATTTTCTAAAATAGTGGGCACATCTCTGTAAGCAATAGAAAGAACAATGATAGGTAGGAATTTGGAACATGTTTAAAAATGTATTAGGAATAGAGCCTAAAATTTAATTTCTTTGAGTTAAACACTTAATGCTAACAAAATAATCCCTGATTTTTAATTATAGGTCTCTGGAATCCAGACGATTCTATACTGGCAATTTTCCTCCAGCATAGTAGAATATCCACTCACTATTATTTTGTTAGATTTAAGTAATTATTAAATATCCACTCACTATTCTTTGTTAGATTTTAAGCAAAAAAAAATTTTGCTGCAGCTTCATAAATCATTCCTTCTGTCTGGGAGGTCTGTTTGGGCTGATTTAGTTTTTCATTTAAAAAGTAACTTTTCTCTACTTCCCTTCCTGTATTTCTCAAGGTGGTTTGTGGCATTACTGGCTACTTAGTTCACCAAATTAGAAATCTAGAGTTCATCCTGTGATCCTATCCTACTCCCTCTTGCCCTGCCCATCATATTATTTGACAACTGGATTTTGTTGATTCTGCTTTCTGATCAGGGTTCTGTCAAACCCTCCTACTCCACCACCCCTGCTAGAGTTCAGGTCCTCACCATCTTGGGCCTGTATTATGATGGCTTCCTGACTTTTCCACACGGTGGCCAAAGGGTGCTTCCTAAAATAAAAATTTCATTTTGTTCATCCTCTGCTTAAAACTCACAATGGCTTGGGGCGCCTGGGTGGCTCAGTCAGTTGAACTTCTGACTCTTGACTTTGGCTCAGGTCATGATCCCCGGATCATGTGATCTAGCTCTGTATTAGGCTCTGTGCTGAGCATGGAGCCTACTTAAGATTCCCTCTCTCTCTCTCTCTCTCTCTCTCTCTCTCTCTCTCTCTCTCTCTCTCTCCCCCCGCCCCTCTCCTCTCCACTTGCACTTTCTCTAAAAAAACAAACAAACAAACAAACAAAAACACCTCACAATGGCTTTCCATAGTTTAAGATAAAATCCCACAAGCTTTGCATAGATGCAAGAAACCTGCCTTTTTCTCCAGCCATTAATTGCAATTAAGAGAAATAATTAAGGATTTATCATGTCTTTTCTTGTATAAACTGTATTTCAGACCAACCATATGAAATTAGTCGATGAAAGTTCTTTGTAGAAAAATTTTGGCTTATCAATGTAGAAGAAATGATAGACCTAGAAAAGCACCATTTTGAAACCTGTAATGAAAGAACTGATTTAGGCAAAAACTGTAAATTAATGAAGACATTAGATGAAAAATGGATGGGGAACTTGAAATGGAAGGATCAGGCTATTACCACTTGAACTCACTGATCATTCTTAGCACTAGAAGAGGTGGGACAACTAAGCACTGTAAGCCTCTTACGTCATGCAATGGGAAGCATATAGTACTACCTATGAAGTCTTCTTTCTAAGAACCTGAAGTGGAATTAAATTAAGCCTCTAGACCTGTGCTGTCCATTACGGTAGCCACTTGTCACATATAGCTATTTAAACTTAAATAAAAATCTGAAATTCATCTCCTTGGTCCCACTAATCACATCTTAAGTGTCAATTTTTACCTATGGCTTGTGGCTATGGTATCAGTGACATTGTAAAACATTTCTACTTTGGCAGAGAATTCTTTTGGACAGTGCTGCTTTAGAGCTAAGTTCTGTTTTCAGGAAAAGGGGAGCTAGGGAAAGAAATTAAATGACACTAGAAGCAAGAAAATAGACAAATATATAAACCAATATTGAGAGAGAATAACAAAGCTGAAGGTATCACAATCCCAAATTTCAAGATATACTACAAAGGAGTAGTTATCAAAACACTATGGTACTGGCACAAAAATACACACATAGATCAATGGAACAGAATAGAGAGCCCAGAAATAGAGCCAAACGTATATGGTTAATTAATCTATGGTAAGTGAGGTAACAATATACAATAGAGAAAAGGCAGTCGCCTAAATGGTGCTGGGAATACTGGACAGCCATATATATGCAAAAGTATAAAACTGAATCACTTACTTACACCAGACACAAAAATAAATTCAAAATGGACTAACAACCTAACTGTAAGACCTAAAACTATAGAGCTCCTAGAAGAAACCATAGGTAGAAATTTCTCTGACATGGGCCTTAGCAACATTTTTCTAGGTATATCTTCTAAGGCAAGGGAAAATAAAGCAAAAATAAACTATTAGGACTACCCCAAAGTAAAACGCTTTTGCAGAATGAAGGAAAGCATCAACAAATGAAAAGGCAACCTACTGAATGGGAGAGGATAATTTCAAATGATATGGCCAATAAGAGGTTGATAACCAAAATACATAAAGAACTTAGACAACTCAACACCAAAAAAAAAAAAAAACAAAACCCACAAATAACATGCCTGATTAAAAAATGGACAGAGGATCTGAATAGAATTTTTCCAGAGAAGACTACGGATGGCCAATAGACACATGAGAAGATGCTTAACATCATCAATTATCAGGGAAATACAAATCAAAACCACAGTGAGATAGATGTCACCTTACACCTGTCTGAATGGCTAGTATCAAAAGCACAGCAATAACAAGTGTTGGTGAGGAAGTAGAAGAAAGGGCACCCTCATGCAGTCTTGGTGGGAATGTAAATTGGCGCAACCATTGTGGAAAGCAGTTATGGATTATTTCTCAGAATATTAAAAATAGATATACCATATGATCCAGTAATTCCACTACTGTGCATTTACCTGAAGAAACAAAAGCACTGATTCAAAAAGACACATGCACCCCTATGTTTCTTGTAGCATTATTTACAATAGCCAAGTATGGAAGCAGCCTAAGTGTCCATCAATAGGTGAATGGATCAGGAAGATGTGGTACATATACAAAATGTAATATTACACATCCATAATAAAGAATGAGATCTTGCTATTGGTGACAACATGGATGAACCTCATGGATACTATGCTAAGTGAAGTAAGTCAGACAGATAAAGACAAATACCAAATGATTTCACTTATAGGTGGAAACTAAAAAACAAAATCGAAGAAACAAAAAAGGAGAAACAGACCCATAAACACAGAGAACTGGTGATTGTCAGAGGGGAGGGAGGCAGGGGGATGGGCAAAATAGGTGAAGGAGAGTAGAAGGCACAGGCTTCCAGTTATGGGCTGAGTAAGTCCCAGGGATAAAAGGTACAGCATAGGGAATATAATCAACGGTCTTGGAGCAGCACTGCCTGGGGACAGACAGGAGCTGCACTGGGGGTGAGCACAGCGTAATGCATAGAGTTGTTGAGTCACTATGTTGTTCACCTGAAACTAATGTAACATTGTGTGTCAACTATACTTGAGTTAAAAAATGAAGTATCACTATTGAATCATGAATTTTAACAACACAGAAGAGAAAATAGGCAAATATAAAGAATGTGCTTATGTTCTTCAGGTTTAGTTGGCCTGGTGTCTGCAACAAGTCAATGAAACAAATAAAAAGGGGGAGACGAGGTAATCAATGCTTTATATTAAAAGAAACAACCTGGAAACCAATTTGACAATAAACTATTATGAATTTAAAAAAAAAACCCAAAGAAACAACCAGATGCAATGCATGGACCTTGTTTGGATCTTGATTTAAACATACAAATTGTAAATATAGTTTTGAGATAATCATGGAATTTTGATTATGGATAAAATTTTGGTGGTTTTAAAATTTTTACTAAATTGTGGCATCCCATTTAGCTGTTAGGATGCCCATTTCCCTGATTTTAACATTTGCAGCAGCTTCAAGTGAGAAAGAGGACTCCAAGTCTGGCCACAGGACATCCTGAATATGGTGAGCGAGCAAGCAGGGAACAAGGCAGAAGCAAGCAAATATGGACATCGGGGAGGCCGGAAGAGTTGTCCCTTCTATGTCAGCAAAAGGACAGCCCATGGCAAACAAATCCCTGAGAGGAGCAGAACTTTAGAACTATTCTAAGGTGTGTATCACTCTCCCAGGTATGTCTGCTCTTTGGTAGCAAATGGGGCTGTGGTTCTGAGAAGGAATGGAAGCCAACTGTTAACAGAGAATAATCAGTTTGATGTGAAGCCAAGAGACCAGAATTGAGGTCCAGGAACAGGAGATGGGGCTGGCAGGAATGAGAAAAGAAGGTGTATCTGGGGTTGGAATTTCCACCATGGTATTATAAGCCTGGATGATTGGGGAAATCAGTGAACTCTGGAACCCTGAAGAGAAGAGGCCCTGATGAGCTGATGGCTCTCCCCTCTCCTTTACGGAGGAAAGGTTCAACTCTGGAACCCTTTATCTTAAAGACAGAAGGACCATTTTCGAATCTCACTTTTTAGATTGGATTCCACTAGTTTCAGACTGGGTAAAATTTGTTTCCTTTGGTTCTCCTTCCCACCCCCCCCCCCAAATATGGGTCATATCCAAAGTTCTATCCTTTAAAAGGTATTTTATTTTTAACTATGATAGCTTTAACATAATGTAAAATTTGTCATCTTATCCACTTAAGGGTATAGGTCAGTCAGTAGTGTTAAGCATATTTACACAATTGTGCAACTGATCTCCAGAACTTTTTCATCTTGCAAAACTGAAATTCTGTACTCATTAAACAGCAACTTCCATTTCTCCCTCCCCTCTCTGGCCACCACCAGTCTACTTTCTGCTTTTATGAATTTCACTATTTTAAATGCCTAATATAAGTGGAATCATACAGTTTTTGTCTTTTTGTGACTGGCTTATTTCATTGAGCATGATATCTTCAAGGTCCATCCATGTGGAGTATGTGTACACTTCTTTCCTTTTTAAGGCTGAATAATATTCCACCGTGTGTATATATCACGTTTTATTTATCCATTCCTCGGTCGATGAATGGGTTAGGGTTGCTGCCACCTCTTGGCTGTTGTGAGTAATACTGCTGTGAACATGGGTGTGCAAATTCAAAGTCCTTTGACTACTTTGGTAGATTGCAAAATGGCCATAAATTATTCCCCTTTCTGTATCCATGCCCCCTTTGTGATATGACTTTGTAGTTTCTTCGATCAAAGTGTGAAGTTTACTTCCTTACTATTTGAATCTGGGACAGCCTGATGACTTACTAGCTTTGGCCACCGAATGAAATGAACGCAGTGTGTTGCTGGTTCCAAGTCTGAGCCTTAAAAGGTTTTGCACACTTATGCTTGCTTTCTTGGAATTCATGTGTACAAGCCAAGGCTAGACTATAAGACAATGAGAGAGCATATGGAGCAGAGATGAACCATCTCAGATGAGGTCTGAAAGATGCACATTTGACATAATAGATAGGTAGCAATTATGGAGTCATACAAAGTTTGCACAGTGAGTTTTATCAATATCCACTTCAATAGAATTCCAACAACTATTGGCAAAGCTGACCTGCAGCTGGTGGTAGTAGATACATGAGTGAGCCCACAAGAGACCAGTATAAATGTGCAGCTGAACTCAACCCAAATTGCTAACCCACAGAATTATGAGATAAATAATTGGGATTTGTTTTAAGTATTTTTGATTTGCTATGCAGCAATCAATATATACTACATATTCTTTTAACTATATGCATTCTTTTTAAAAATTTTTTTAAATGTTTTATTATTTTTGATACAAAGAGAGACAGAGCATGAGAGGGGTAGGGGCAGAGAGAGAGAAGGAGACACAGAACCGGAAGCAGGCTCCAGGCTCTGAGCTAGCTGTCAGCACAGAGCCTGACGCGGGGCTCGAACCCATGAATGTGAGAACTGACCTGAGCCGAAGTCGGAGGCTTAACCGACTGAGCCACCCAGGCGCCCCTTAACTATATGCATTCTTCTCAGAAATTTCATCCAATTTCTCAGGGACTTCAATGATCACTTCTATATTAAGTGATTCCAAATCACTCTCCCTAGCCTTGCCTCTGATCTTTTGCCCAGCCTTATCTTGAATTTGCAAGTTTATGTTGCATACTCCATCTGGATATCTTGTTAACAATTCAAACTCAATGTTTTGAAATCTGAATTTGTTATCTAATATCCAAGCTTTATATCCTCTATTGATGTTTCTATTACTTTTCTTGGTACTATCATTCTTTTAGCCACCCATACTTGAAACCTCAGTGTCATCTTTGATCCCTCTCACTTCTCCCCATAGTCAGATGATATTTTTCAAAGTATTTTTTTTGCCAGCTTTCCTATCTTTTTATCTATAGAACTACTCACTCATCAAAGCTTTATTACTGTTCTCCCATCTCTGGCCTCTGCATCCTCCAATGAATCTTATACACTGATTTCAGTTCCACTTTTTTTGAGATTCAGAGTGATGGATTCACCCCTCAGCTTTTATCATTACCAGCATATTTTCCTTATGTATGTCTGCCTATTTCAACATCTGGGTCGTCTCCATTGATTTTTCTCTCCATTGTTATTTTTTTTCTCGTGAGTTTGGGTCATGTTATTCCCTTTCTTCATATGTCTAATAATTTTGGATTGCATTCTGGATATTGTAAATGACATGTTTTAGAGATTCTGGATTCTGTTCTCTTCCTCCAAAGGAGCTTTTTGTTTGTTTTTACAGGCAGTTAACTTGGCTGAGCTCAAATTGCAAACTGTTTCCCCTAGGGTGGGCAGCAGCTAAAAGCTCAGTGGTGGTGGTTGTAGTTAACCTTACCTGGCCTTCTTGGAGTCTGGCCTCTATATATGTACTTCCAGGATCAGCCAGAGATTTGGGCAAAGTTTAAATATAGAGCTTAAAGTATTCCCTTTCTGCCTCTCTGTTCAGATTTCTATCCCTTCCCTCCCCTGCCTCAGTCTAAACTCTGTCCTTGGTGTATGTCAAACCAAGAAAACTAAGGGTTTTGCTGCCCTGCCAGGTGAAGACTGGAACTTACCTTCAGGCAAGAAGCTATAAAATAAATATGGGAAACTCAACAAAGAGCTGATGCTGTCCTTCAAGTGTTGACTCCCCCCCTACCTCGTCCCCCCCACCAGTTCTCAGTATCTGCCTGCTTTTGTTTTGTTCTCCACTGACTTCCAGTAGGATTTAAAAAACAATCGTGTCAACGGGTAATACTTCTTATCTAGAAAAGGGTGGTCACAAAGGAGCTACTCCAACTTCTACTTTATCAGGAGCAGAGTCACTCCACTGGTTCTTACTCAAGTTCGACCAAATTTAGGACTTGGTATCTATTATAGACTCTCCCTAAATGGATTACCCAGGTGTCCCTACTTCTGCTCAGCCCCTTGCTGTCCCTGAGCTTTGTTCACTTTGTTCCTTCCTGTTAAATGCCTTTCTGATCTTTGGCTATCAAAATGCTATCCATCTGTCAAGTGCCCCAGGGCTTGGTCCTATGTCTCTGTCCTACTTTGTCAACAATTTCTCCCTCCTGATCTTATCCAGGTCCATGGCTTTAAAGACCATCTATACGGTAATGATTCACAAATCTATATCCTCAGCCCATTTGTCACCACTAACCTCCAGATTTGTATATGTAACTGTCTACTTGATATTTCCACTTGGATGTCTAAAAGCTATCTCAAACTTAACATGGTCAGATTAGAATTCTTGTTTATCTCTTCCCTCAGGCTTACTCCTGGTGCAGCCCCTCTCCATTGCAGTAAATGTCACCACCATTTATAAGCCAAAATCTTGAGAGTCATCTTTAATTCTTCTACTTCCTTTACACTGCACATGCTATCTATCAGGAAGTCTTGGGGCTCTATTTTCACATCTGATCTTGAATCTAGCCACTGCTCTCTAACCCTCTGGTTACCATTGGAATTTAAGTCATCATGATCTCTTACCTGGATTTTTTCAGTTGCTTACTCCCAGGTATTCCTGCTCCCATGCTTACTTCCCAACAATCCCTTCTCCATCCTGCAACCACGGGATCTTCTTAAAAGGCAAACCAGATCATGTTACTTTCCTGCTCAACCCTTCAGTGGCTTCCCAAAGCCTTTAGAGTAAAATCCAGACTCCCTTCTTTGGCCTACATGGTCTTTCATGATTTGAACCCCACCTACTGCTTTGATTTCATCTTCTATCGCTCTCCCCTTTCCTCATTACACTCTGCCCACACTGGCCCTATTTCTATTTCTCGATTTCACCAAACTCTTTCCCTTTCCTTGGAACACTCCACTGTCAAATCTTTATCTTCTTGTCATCTGTCTTCCCCATTGGATTGCACCTTCTGTGAGGGCTGGGACCTTTCCAGTAAATTTTCTTGAAAGAAGGAATGAATTCAGCATCAATGCACTTTCTCTACCAAGTCTTTCATGTACTTCTTTGATCGCAATATTCTCTCACTGTCCTTGAATTTTATATCCACATTTCCTTTAACATTTACTACTTCCTATCTCTTGTTATAGTCATTTGTGTATGTGTTTTACCTTGTCAGATTAACTCTGATATCAAAATGGGCAGAATCCTTGTCTGACTCATCGAAATATTCCACACCTGGCCTACTATAGTGCTTTGCATGGAGAGATGCTGAGAAACGTTGAGTGAATGAAAAAATAGCCAAGCCACTCTTTATTTCTCTTGAGGGTAGTATTATTAACATTAAAAATAGCACCAACAACTATCTTAGGCTATTGCTAAATTCCTTTGAAATTAATGAAACATAATTAAAATGTTTTAAGTGGTTTGTAATGTTCTAGTGCTTAATTAGAAATGGCAGAAACTACTGAAGTATTCTGATTGAGGTACATTTGAACAACACTGCCTGAAATGTTCATGCAATCAATATATCTAAATGTCCTAAAAACATACCAATGAGTCATGACTAATTCAGCCAACAGAATTCTGTGGGTGCATTCTATAAAATGGATAGGTAGCAATTTATGGAGTCATACTCATAAAGTTTGAATGATGAGTGTTATCAAAACTAATTTCAACATAATTTCAGTCCCTGAAATAGAAAAATTTTCACTTTGATTATACAAATCTTAGAGCTGAACCTTAAATAGACTGCTTTTTATGATCTCATCTTCTTCCTTGGCTCCATTTTACTTATTCTTTCTAGTTTTCCAGCCCTTGCTTCTGAATTATGGTCTTCCCTCATATTACTTCAAGCCCCTACTCAGCATCTAAACTCATTCACCAAGCCCATTAATATCATATCACCTTAATTCCAGAGATAAATACTTGTAAATATTTTTTCATCTCATAGAACTATTCATAAATTTTATTGTCATAGTTTTCTGATCATCTTCAACTCTTTTTACTTGCTTTATTAACTTTTTATATAGCAAAACCAATGCTTTAGATTGTGGATTATTTATTTGGGAGTGATTGTTCACTTTTCCATTTCTCTGTTTTTGTATATAGCCTGCTGTATTTTGCTCACGTTTAACACAAAAGAGTTTTAATAAATTGAAAAGAGAAATTGAAATAGAGCCAATATGGAAAAACAGATGATTGAAAACAATGTGACTAAGGTAAATGAAATGCAAAGTTAAGATGCTTCTAATCTTGAGCTGTAAAAGACATTGCTCATAAATGACACTGTGGAACAAAGTATTAAATAATTCAAGACCATTGATGTCATTGTTATCTGCACAAAAACACTTAACTGAAGATAAATAATCTTTTCTCTCTTCAAGTTAGTTTGTATAAGAGATTTTCCCCTTCTTATACAAAGTTTCACTTCTACTCATCTTTTTATCCCAGTGGCTAAGCTTTTAGAGTAATGCACAAAAGTCTAGTTAACATGAAATGAAGCTAAAGTATTGCCCTTTTGTATTTATACCAGAAGTGGCTTATCAGTTAGGTTGTTTTTGACTGCAAAGAGATGAAGACCCAACACAAAGAAGCTTAAAGAATAAGGAAATTGTTATCTTATTTAACAAGAAAACTAAGGATAGAGTGATTGCAAGGTTAATTCATTCAGAGGCTTGATAATGTTATTAAAAATCCAGGCTCTTTTCATAGAATTCTATGCCATTCTCAGAGAATTTGTTTGGTCCTCAGGCATGTCCCATCATAGCTGCAAGATGTTTACAAAAATTCCTGCTGTTGTATGTAGACAACAGAAATTTATTCTCTTGTAGTTCTGTTGGCTAGAAAGAGGTCCAAAATTAGTTGTCAGCAGGGTTGTTTCCTTCTGGAGGCTTTGAGGGAGAATCTGTTTCATGCTTCACCCCCCGTTTTTGCTAGTTGCCAGCAACCTGTGACGTTCCTTGGCTTGTAGATATATCCCTCCAATAGATGTCTCTGTCCTAACATAGTGCTCTCCTCCATGGGCCTTGTGTCCTCACATGGCTTTTTTTTAAGTAGTTTATTGTCAACTTAGTTTCCATACAACACCCAGTGCTCTTCCCCATAAGTGCCCTCCTCCAACACCACCACCTCTTCCACCCTCCCCCTTCCCCTTCAACCCTCAGTTCGTTTTCAGTATTCAGTAGTCTCACAAGTTTTGCATCCCTCTCTCTCCCCAACTCTCTTTCCCTCTTCCCCTCCCCCTGGTCCTCCATTAGGTTTCTCTTGTTCTCCTGTTAGACCTATGAGTGCAAACATATGGTATCTGTCCTTCTCTGCCTGGCTTACTTCGCTTAGCATGACACCCTCGAGGTCCATCCACTTTGCTACAAATGGCCAGATTTCATTCTTTCTCATTGACATCTCATTGACATGGCTTTCTTATAAGAACACCAGTTATTGGTTTAGGGGCCTTCCTAATTCAATATGATCTCATCATAACTAATTACATCTGCAAAGACCCTATTTCCAAGTAAGGTCACATTCAGAGGGTCTGGGTGGATATGAATTTTGGGGGGATACTATTCAACCCAGGACAGTAGTTAAATGCTTTCCAGATCCTTATGACCCTTGACAATTTAATGGGAAAGAAAGAAGAATTTTTCCAAAGGCAAGTCAGTAACCTGTCTGAAGGTAAGTAATATGAAGAACACTGTAATGAACTTCTTTCGCTATTAAAACATTGTACTCCCATGCATAAGTGTTTAACACATTCTAGTAGAATATATGCACACAACTCTGTAAAAGCTGCTATTTTATTTATGAAGGGCTCGTTCTCTATTCTCTGAATACATTATATGTATTGAACAACTCTCTCTATAATGTTCATGCACAGATATGTATACATGTGTGAGACTACATGAGCACTGTAGGTACCAGATAGCTTGCTTTGTAGTGGATGATTAATGGCAAACAGACATTTGATGACATTTCAGGAAGATTATATTAAAATACAGCAAAAACAGAAATAACAATCTTGATTGGATAGCATTTAACAAAAAAGGATTCTCAATATAATTTTCCAAAGTATGTATAATAAGTTGTAAGTCTCTTGATGCAATCTTTCCCAAGGCTTCTTCTTTCCATAAATAGAGACTCAAGGAAACTCATTCTTAAATATCTCTGGCACTATTATTGCTCTACTCATAGATATCAGGATGAACATAGATTTTAACATGCTGGCTTCTCAGGGTTAAAAACTGGCCAACAATTTATCAGAGTATCATGGAAAATTATTAAACTCAGACCACTTAAGCACTGATAGAAAGAGCAGGAAAGAAGACAGGAACTGGTTAGTGTCTTAGAAAACTCCTTTTTGTTTTTTGTGTGATAAATATGGGTAATAGATGTCATGTTCTTCCCTTGTCCAGAGAATCTAGTGGAATTGGTCGATAAATTGTCACAAATATAAGAGCATCTTGTTTTTCTCTTATGTAACAATTATCACACTTATAATTACTTATTTGTGATTTTCTCTATTCTAATACAAGTCCCATGAGAAGAAGGACTAAACCTGTCTTATTTTTGTGTCTCGAAGGTTTGGCACAGTGACTAGCAAAGATGAGTTGAAATAGACATGGGCTTAACTCCTTATGGATATGGATAACTCCACTGCTAAATATTGAACGAGATGTCCTGGTACCCTATTAGAAGTATTGCTTTTTTAGAGTCACCTTGGCTGACACTGAAAGGTACTCCTCAGTAATCATTCCCTTCATATTTAGTTAGGAACATGGCTACCTAAAATGAAGACTACATTTCCCCATTTCCCTTGCAACTCAGTGTGGCCAATGGGATATTAGCAGAAATGATGAGTGGTAGTTTCCAAGAATCTTTCTTAAAAGACGGCCAATGTGTGTGCCCTTTGTCTCTAATTTTATTTTCCCTTTCTTCATCTTGCTGCCCAAAGCCCAGGTATGATGACTGGAGCTCTGGCTAATATTTTAGGGCACAAGGATGATGGCCACGCCCTAGGGTTGTAAGGAACTTGGGTTCTTGAGGACTTTGTGAAGCAGGGCTCTTATATCAGCCCTGGATTGCTTACTTCTTTAGAGACCCCCTCCCCTCCACAAGACTTTTATGTGAGAGAGAAATAAGTTTTTACCTATGTAAGTCACAGTTATTTTGGGTCTTTGCTATTTGCTACCAAATCTAATCTAAGTGATAGATAGAAATAAGATTTTAGGATGCTACAGCTGGAAGATGGCTTGATTGAAGCTTACCACTATCATTTGACAATTGATGACCAAAAAATATTAAATCATAGACCCAGGTCATGAAAGTGGAGTGGAGGTAAAGCCAAGTCTAAAATCCAGTTCACAGGGCAACTGGGTGGCTCAGTCAGTTAAGCGACTGGCTTTGGCTCAGATCATGAGGTCATGATCTCATGGTTTGTGGGTTCAAGCCCTGCGTTGGGCTCTGTGCTGACAGCTAGCTCAGAGCCTGGAGTCTGTTTCAGATTCTGTATCTCCCTCTCTCTCTGACCCTCCCCTGCTCGCACTGTCTCTCTCTGTCTCTCAAAAAGAAATAAAAAACATTAAAAAAATAAAAAAAATCCAGTTCACTTCAGATCTCTTTTTCCTACTCCATGTTGCCTGTTTAATGAAACAGATCTACAAAAAATAGTTTGTAACTTCATTCTTATATTTTCATTGACTTTAGTTACGATATTACATGTATTACCAGTCACAAATAAATAATCCTTTAGTGAATTGACTTGAATATTTGATGAAAAAGGTGGTATTTATTTCATAACTACTGATCCTCAGCTATTTGCTTGAAAATTTCAGAGTTTTGTGTCTGTTTATGAGGACATTAAATTAGGCAAATACAACTGGATTATAAGATAATGCTTCACCATTGGTGTAACTATATACAACATGATCTACCCTAACTTGAATATTCTTTGGACATACATTTAGCTTGATACAAAAAATGCCTACTTATTTTTCCAAGTCTTTGTGCCAAGTTTATCAATAAGACATTCTTATTGTGGACTGTATAATAAAATATGAAATAGCTGGTCATGAAAGTTAATGCTATTTCCAGAAGTTACTGCCTTACAAAGAAGCTTATGTACTGGGAGAAAACTTTTACTATAAAATATATTAAGAGTAACCAAGGACAGAGCCAGAGACTTCTCTAGCTGAGTTCTGGTTCTCAATCTTAAATATTTCATTGTCTATTTCTTTCTAGTATAAGTCTTGAAACTATCATTGCCAGACATTAATCAAAGATCACATATATAATGATGATTTTTATTTAAACAAAGATGTAACTGGTGCCTTCCATTACAGTAAACTGAATAATAATGTATAACTTGAAAATCAAACAATGCCAAGAGACTGACTATGGAATCTGTCTTTCTGGAATGTAAAGTTCTTAGTTTGATTCTAATAATTTAGAATTTGTGGGAATTTTATTGTATTTATTTTGTAAAATCCTTAAAAATTTAAGTAATAGTATAATACAGAAATGTTCGGAAGAGTATATGTGCCCTAGCGTGGAAGAATGTTAAAGGACATAAGTTGTACTAAGGCAGTAGTTCATAAATATTTTGAGGTCATACTCCCTTGAGAATTTGATGTAATTTATGTATCTACCCCCACAAAAATACCTATACTCAAGGTAGCTGACTTAATTGGGATTATCTCCCTAATACCTTTCTTCTGGAAACTGCCTTTCCATCCACTTGGTTATCATCAGAGCCCCAACACTGATGCAACAAGAGCTAACCCCTGGCTGAATCTTATTGGTCAGTAGATGACCCAAGTCAAGCCAGTCAGAG
Source organism: Suricata suricatta (assembly GCF_006229205.1). Lineage (NCBI taxonomy): Eukaryota > Metazoa > Chordata > Mammalia > Carnivora > Herpestidae > Suricata > Suricata suricatta. Next base: position 15,259,479 of record NC_043717.1, read on the forward strand.
TCAGCCCAAGACTTGCCAATGAAAAAGGAGAAAGATGCCAATCTGTCACTAGATACTTTAAAGTGTGAGATTTAGGGGGTCCTGTGTGGCTCAGTCAGTTAAGCATTTGACTCTTGATCTCAACTCAGGTCATGATCTCAGGGTTTGTGAGTTCAAGCCCCATGTTGGACTCTGTACTGATGGTGCAGAGCCTGCTTGGGATTCTATCTCTCCCTCTCTTTCTGTCCCTCCCCTGCTTGTGCATGCTCTCTCTCTCTCTCTCCCTCTTTCAAAATAAATAAACTTAAAAATAAAGGTAATGTTTGAGACTTTGTATGCTATATACTATTATCTTTAAAAGTGAGATTTAAAGGTCTTAAGTATTGTTTAGTCATGTTTTCCATCACCTGGACAAAATCAGTTTGCAGCATGGGAGAAGAATAAAGCCAATGAGCAGAAAGAAATGTGATAGAGTTCATCAAGTGTGTCTCTTATTCTAGTACTTTCTAAGGCTCATGCAATCATACTTATGACTTTGGATTTTGTAAGAAATCTTTATCCTAACTTCCTCTTTCTTCTGGAACAACTTTAGTTTGAGTATTTTTCACTTGCAAAAGGGAGAGTACTACCTACAGCACACAGATACACACGAAACTGTCCCTCCAATATTAGGGGATTTGCCAAGGGCTAAGAACTCCATGTATTAGTGTGATTACTCATGATTAAATGAATTTTGCTAATTAAACATGAATAATCTATTAAATGAAGTAAATTCAACATGTCTTATATTTACAAAAGTCTGTTAGCAGTTTAGATTATTGTATATATGTATGAAACAACTTTTGTTTCATCAGCAGTGTCCTACAATTTATACTTTCCCTATTTCAGACTTGTTCATCCATACTCTCAAGATTTTAAAAAAGTTTTAAATGCTTTTAACATTATTGTATTGATTTTCCTGTTGAATATAAAATGAGAGAAAAGAAACAACAGCATGCCACTTTATTTTCTCCTGCTCTAGGAAACAATTGGGTCCAAGTAAACCATAAAATAAAATTTATAGTAGTTCAGTTTGTGAACCAGAATGAGAATTCTATTAATTTATAGAGGGGTATAGACTTTACTAGTGATTTGAATCACAGAGTCTTTTCTCCAAGGTACTCCCTTCATGATATACAGAGAAACCAGCTTATTTATCAGAAGGTCATGCTGATGAAGATGGAATTGCAGAGAGAAGAAATTGGATGATAAGAGGTATAGTATCTAAGCTTCACTATATCTGAATGAACTACTCTTCTCAAAAACAGAATTGTAGTTCATTTGAAAGTTATAGATAGCCTTCCATTGCAATGACAATTATTTTTTGGCATTTGTTCTGCTAGATAGATTCTGGATATCTTTTTGAATTTTTAAAATTTTCATCAGAGACATTACTTCTCTCTGACTTTTGACTGATTCACTATTCATGTAGATCGTGGTCTTTGCACCAGCTTCCTGTACCAGGAGCTCTTTATTACTTCTGGGTCCAGCAGGTTTGACCAGAAGAAGGTCCAGAGAAAGCTGACTACTGGGGGCAATTCCACTTCCAATGATGAAAATAAACTTAATAAAACTAAAAGAAAAACATAGAGCAACAACTTACGCAAATGATAGGGTCACAGCCTGAGAATAAACTTATCACATAATTCTGAAAGGAGAGGCTAATCTTTTGGAGGATGGAATAATTCTCTTCAGCTAAGTCGGCTCCCATTTCATTTATGTGAGGCCTTCCCTTTTATAAATAGGTGGATGTAATAGAGTGTCCATGATGAGAGCTATTGCCTTTTATTATGTCTGTGATAGAGTAGGAGTTACACACAATATTTCATCAAAGAGAGTGTCAAAATCTAGAGGCCCTCCATATTTTCTGCTTTAAAATATTCATGCTTCCTTTCTTATGTCCTTTTGATCTCCTAAATGCTATTGTGTTTCCAAGAGAGAACTTATAGGCTTTGGAAATATACATGGGTTGTGACATTTGTAGCCAGGCTCTGACATTTAGATGGGTTCATATTCAAAACACATCTTTCAAAATTAGCATACAACACAGAGAAATATAGTCAGAGAAAAGTGACTATGCATACACCTCAGGGTTTCACTTCAGGTATTAAGTAGGAATTGATTTGATTGGAATAAAAAGTGTCTGCAGCAGGGTTCTTGTGAGTAAACCATCTGAGAAGTGGATCCTTCAGCCCCAGTCAAGCCTTCAGCTTGACTGCAACCTCAAGAGAGATTAGGAATCACGACCTCCCCGCTAAATGACTGACAAATCCCTGACCCACAGATATTGTAAGATAATAAATGTTTATTTTTTTAAGTTGCTAATTTTGAGGTCACTTGTTATGAAGCAAGGATAACTGATAAAGCATATACAGTACTATGTAATCTTGCACAAGGTTACTGCTCTGACTGTATCTTCCCCCACTGTACATATTGTCCACTGCCTCCTGTGATTGTTTTACAATTCACTGACTCATTAAACATGTCCCGACCTCAGAGTTTGTGTTCTTGCTGTTCCTCCTACTTGGAGTGCTATTTCCACTTCTCTGTATATAATTCACTCCTCCAAATCACTCATGTGGAAATAAGAACAACATATATTTTAAAAATCAATAGTTTTTCTCTTTTCTAGCAATAAGTGCCTAGAAAAAAGAAATTGAAAACATCTATTTCATTCATAATAGTGGAAAAACTACCATGAGATTCTTAACAGAAAGCTAATAAGAAAGGTTCAGAAATGCTATAAAAAGGCTTATAAACCTAAAATGAAGGTTACAAAACAAAATCTTACCAGATGGAAATCATTTCAAATCTTGGAGGAGGAGACAATATAAAAAACTTGATTCTCTCCAAATTAGTATATTAGTTCAATTAATTCTAGTTAGAATGCCAATAGGTGAATTTTTGTATGTAGAAAAAAAATCCTTTTTTTTAATCAGGTGAAAAAAATAAAGATCTGATTAGAGTCAGACATCTTTTCCTTTGAAATACCAGAATTGGGGTGCCTGGGTAGCTCAGTGGGTTAAGTGTCTGACTCTTGATTTTGGCTCAGGTCATGATCTCATGGTTCATGAAACTGAGCCCCATGTTGGGCTCTGCATTGGGTGTGGAGCCTGCTTAAGATTCTCTCTCCCTCTCCCTCTCCCTCTGCCCCTCCCCTATGTGCTCACACTCTCTCTTTTTCTCTCAGAAAGAAAGAAATAAATAAAGAAAGAAAGAGGAGCACCTGTGTGGCTCAGCTGTTTAAGCATCTGCATCTTGATTTCGGCTCAGGTCATGATCTCACAGTTTGTGGGATAGAGCCCCATGTCATGTTTTGTGCTGACAGCACAGAGCCTGCTTGAGATTCTCTCTCTCCCTCTCTTTTTGCCCCTCCATGGCTCATGTTCTCTCTTTCTCTCTCTCTCTCTCTCTCTCTCTCTGTCTCTCTCTCTCTCTCAAAATAAATAAACATGAAATATCAGAATAGCAGGAGCAGTATTTTCCAAATGAGAGGACATATTATAAGGTTTGATCAATATGAACAAACAGTTCAATGGAAGAACATGAGTCCATAAAAAGATCCTAACATGTATAACAATTTAGTAATAACAAATCATTGTGGGAGAGAGTGGAGAATTTGTGAGAGAACTGAGAAATGCAAGAGAAACAAAACTATATGAGAAAGAATTTTGAGGACAGAGAATTATGCAAGAAACAGGGATTTGTGGGAGAGGACATAAAATTGTAGGAGAGACAAGCGATTGTGGGAGAATTGTGAAAGCAACAAAAAACTGGGAGATATAAGAAATTTGGGAAGAGACAAAGAATGTGGGAAAACTAGAGAACCATGGGAGCAAATGGAGAAATGTGGGAGAGATAGGGATTTGAGGAAGTGAATGGAGAGTTGTAAGAGAGAATGGGGAATTGTGGGAGTAAACAGGGCACTGTGGAAGAATTGTGGGAGAAAATGGAGAAATGTAGGAGCTACAGGGAACTGTGTGAGAGAAGAGGGAATTCTGGGAGAGAATGGAGAACTGTGGGAGAAATAAGGAATTGTGAGCGAACTCTGGAGAGAACAATTGTGGGCCATATAGAATTGTGAGAGAGACAAAGAATTGTGGGAGAGACCAGGCATTCATTTCAGAAAATGGAGGAATGTGGGAGAAACAGGGAATTGTCAGAGAGAATAGGGAATTGTGGGAGAGACAAAGAATTTTAGAAGACCTAAGGAATTGTGGGAGTAACAAAGTACTATGGGAGAAATCAGAAATTCATGAAGAAAACTGAGATATGTGTGAGAGAATTGGGAACTATGGGCAAACAAAGAATTGTGTGAGAGACAAAGAATTGTGGGAAATATAAGGAATTATGGGAAAATTATGGAGAACCAAAGAATTGTGGGAGACATAAGGAAGTGTGGGAGAACTGTGTAGAGAGAATTGTGGGAAACACAAGGAATTGTGGAAGGGACAGGGATTGTGGGAGGAAATATTTTGGGAGAAACCAGAGAATTGTTGGGGAGAATAGGAATTGTGGGAGAAACCAAAGAATTGTGGTAGCAACTAGAGAATTTTGGGAGAGACAGGGAATTGTGGGAGAGAGGGAGAATTGTACGAGAAGGGAGAAGACAGAATAAAGATGGACTATTTAATACATAGGGCAGGCGTAACTGACCCATGTATCTGGAAGAAAACAAAATTGGACCTTATGCCTACAAATAAATTTTAGATGGATTAAACACTTAAAATGCTAAAAATAAAATAATAAGTATCCTGTTAGAAAAATCTAGGAAACTACATGTAGCAGGTGGGATAGGTTAGAATTTCTTAACCAAAACTGGGCCTAGGTATGTATGATTCTTATAAAATTATTAAAATGTCCATAACTTTAATGGACAAACAATATATTTAGAAAAACTTTAGCAACAGCAGGCAGACATAATATATTTAATAGAAAAGAACTTTTTAATTCAATGTAAAATGAGCAAAAGATTTAAAGAGGTAATTATTTTATTTTATTACATTTATTACATTTATTTATTTTTTGAGAGATAGAGTGAGACAGAGCATGAGTGGGGAGGGTCAGAGAGAGAAGAAGGCACAGAATCTGAAGCAGGCTCCAGGCTCTGAGCAAGCATTCAGCACAGAGCCTGACACGGGGCTGGAATCCACGAACCATGAGATCATGACCTGAGCCAGACGCTTCAATGACTGAGCCACCCGGTTGCCCCTATCAGCTTACATTTTAAATGTTTCAACAATGTTCTCTGTAAGATAGGCAATTTGAAGATAAGTATCCAAAAAACTTGTAGTTCTGTCTCCTGAGCTTTCTACATTGCTATTTTATACATCTAATTTCTCTGCCAATAGAAAAAAAAAAACAGGCCAAAATGCAAATCCAGATGGTCAACAACACGTGAAAAGATACTCTTAGCAAAGGGAAATGCAAATTAAGGTAACAATAAGACATTGACTAAGAAACAGGTACAAAATTTTGCAATACAACCTGGCAACATCTATTAAAGCTAAAAATCTCCAGGCCACTTGCCCTAGTCACCCCTTTTCAGGGTATCCAAGTCTTAGAAATGAAGAACAACAGGGGCACCTGGGTGGCTCAGCTGGTTAGGTGTCTGACTTCGGCTCAGGTCATGATCTCACGGTTCATGGATTTGAGCCCTGCTTTGGGTTCTGTTCTGGTAGCCTGGGACCTGGACCCTGCTTAGATTCTCTGTGTCACCCTTTCTGTCTGTCTCTCTCCTGTCCGTACTGTCTGCCTCTCTCTCAAAATAAATAACCATTTAAAAAAATAAAAAGAAATGAAGAACAACAATTATGAACGCACACACACACACACACACACACACACACACACATACACACTGCTTGTAGTGGCAGAAGATGATTATCAAAGTAAATGCTTATCAATAAGGAATAGTTAATTAAATTATGGTATATTCACCAAATGGAATATTGTGAAATCAGGTAAAAAAGTTAAGGAGAGGTATACCAGTTTACCTGGAAATTTCTAAATGGTAATTTTTATTGAGAAAAGCAAGGTGGAAAAAACCATGTATAGTATAACCTTGTCTTCCTAAAACAATAACCAAAGTGACCCCTTAAATGCATAGGTGCCGAAGCGTGTGTGTGTGTGTGTGTGTGTGTGTGTGTGTGTGTGCGCGCGCATACAAACCATGAGCCTGGAGACAATATGTATGAATAGATAGGAGATTGCTGTCACGGATTGTTTAGAAGGGGATATATGCCAGAGAGGGAAGAAAGAGAGGGGAAGAGGGAAGCCAAGCTGAACAGGAAAAGAATTAAAAAAGACTGCACCCAAAATCCAAATGTGTATGATATGATCACATTTATGCATTTTTGTAAAGTTATATTTATGAGTAGAAATATAAAAAGGAAAAATTTTTGAATGTGAATACCAGATTTTTTTAAAAGAAAAGTAAGTGCTCTGAGCTTAGGGCATAATTTGAAAACTTTTTGTAAGGTGAATTCTTGCCATGAAATTCTTTTCATTTTTCTCCTTTCCTTTTCCCTTTTCATTATAAGTCAAAGGCCAGAAAAAAGTGGTAATGCCAAAGTTCTAATTGAGTTCTGGTTATCCTAAGTTTTCCTTAGGGAAAGAGAATTACATTTGCTACTGTGCTCCAAATTTTCCACAGAGATCCACAGTAGCTTTATATTTTTCATTTTCTCTTTAATATATCCATGCATGTGATAATATAAAAAGATTTAAATACCTTAGTCAAAATATTTAACATCCTGTTTGACTATCAGATACGGTCTTTCCTGGGAACAGAGCGTGCCTTTAAATTGGGTAACCGAAGAGGGTTTGATAGAGGGACTATTTACAAAAGTATCTGCAGGGGTTTAGGGGAGCCAGGGAGGGAGAGCGCCTTACTCTGGAAGTAGTAATACTCAGAAGCTGCTATCACCTCTGAGCCTGGAGGAGTAATGGGAGGGATTGGCTAGTGAGACCCAGCTGTGTGGAGCGAGCTGACAGTAGCCATGGCCTTCGACAGAGGGAAGCAGCCAGCCTATAGATCCTGTGGAAATAGAACTGAGGGAATCAATACCCCGACCTGCTGTGCTACCCATCCTCTGACCTATTGATGCTCCCCATTCTTCAAACTCAACTGGAAGCCAGAAGACAAGAGAGCCTTCATGCAGTCCAAACAGGTCAGCCTCCAGGAGCATAGAACTGGGCAGAGGGCAATGGAGAGTGGATCTGAAGGGGCAAAAATTTTATCACTCTTTTCCATAATCAGTTTCCTTAGGTAAATTGATAGCTGGTAAAGATCAATCACAATATTGAATCCATGGCTTCAATTATCCCATGAGCTTGAGCTTGGCCTTATACAATTGGAATCCACATTTGAAAAGCTTAGCATGAAGCCATAGGACGCTAGTTATCATGTGACCAAATTAAAGTAGTTAGATGCCACCCAAAACAGAGGAGAAGCTCCTGAGTTTAAGACTCAGAACAAGTAAACTCTGATGGGAGTTGGGAAGAAGAGGGAATGAAAACTTTTAGTTTTCTCAGTACATAGGGGATGAGGTTCAGAAAATAAATTTCACTAATGTAACACTTTTATCTAAAGTTGGTTATGTTCAGATGCACATACTCTACATGTAGACCAAAGATCATGTGTTCACAAGTTACAACATCTGGGTTTGGATCCTTGCTACTACTTAGTTCTGTCACTTTTGGTAAGTCACCACTCTTCTTTGGGTAAGTCATTTCTCCTCTCCGAGTTTGTTTTATTCTCCACAGAAGAAGAATATAGGACTAAAGGTCTAAGCTTCCATTCAGTTCTATACTGTATGATGCTATCATTTCACTCAAAATTTTTAAGGTTTTATTTTTAAGTAATCTCTATATCCAATGTGGGGCTTGAACTCACAACCTTGAGATTAAGAACTGAACACTACACCAACTGAGCCAGCCAGCATCCCTCAAAGAGAAATCTCGGGGTGCCTGGGTGGCTGAGTCGGTTAAGCGTCCAATTTCGGCTCAGGTCATGATCTCACAGTTCGTGGGTTCGAGCCCTGCATTGGGCGCTGTGCTGACAGCTCAGAGCCTGGAGCCTGTCTTTGGATCCTGTGTCTCCCTCTCTCTCTGACCCTCCCTTGCTCACTGTGTTTTTCTCTCTCTCTCTCTCTTAAAAATAAATAAAACATTTTAAAACATGTAAAAAAAAAGAGAAATCTCAAAAATGGCTTGATTTAAAAGCTTAAAGTTGAGTTAGAAAAATAGTTCAGAGCATGTAAAACAAGAGTCTAATTAAAATTATGATTTCAAGCAACTTCTAATTTTCCACTTAGGAAACTTCACCATAGAATCCAGCAGGTTACGAAGAGACAATAAATCTCCCTGTTTGATGGACACCAAGTTCAAATCTTTATATCCATAGGGAACACTATCACTGGGTAATGACCATAGAATGCTTTAGGAAGAGGCAGTAAAAAGCAGGAGAGAATCTTGTTTCAGTGGATTGTATTATATTTAAAAACCACTGAGTAATCTACATCCTTCTTCTTGCAGTATCACACAGAAATCTCAGAAGAACAACACTGGTAAGACTATAAAAGGAATGGATGAAGAATATAAATGGAACAAAAACAAAGATGGAACCATGGTACCCTATGGCCTATTGTACCCATTTTGATTTAGCAAAGGGAGTACTTATCTCAACGCTACCCCTGAATTATATGAATGAGTATGAAAACACTAACACTGCTGTGGTATAATGGAAGTTGCTGTTTGATTTTTTTTCTTTCTTTACTCCTTATTTTCATATGTATCAAATATCCTTGGAATATTTTCATAAATTGATTCTCTCTCACTGCCATGACTGATTGATCTATATAAATATTTTTTTAATGATGGTACTTGTTACCAGAGTCTCTCCTAATTTTAGAGCAACAATAAATTAGGTCTACTTGATTAACTCCTATCCAATGATAGAAAAGGAGAAGGTCCTTCAGACAGGGGAGACATGAAAGCAACTTCTAATTTGTCAATAGCTAAGTATGAATAATTTTATTTTTAGAGATATAAAGCCCTGGTAGTAGGCAATAATATCTAGAAGACTAGAAAGGCAATGTTGTATGATAACTAGTCATTGTTGAATAGAGGAATGTTTTGATAGAATATGGCATAATCTGTTAGTCAATGTTAATGTTAAGGCCCAGGATTTGGCCCATCTGCCAGAGGCAGGGCAGTGGGTATTGGGAAAAGAGGGATTGAGTTTAGCAGATAAAGTACAGCATCCAGAGGGTGTGGTAAAAAGCTGTTGTAATTTCAGGCTAACAACTCGCACTAGGTGTTGAAGAGGTTCTGGGAGTTCTAAAGAGAAGTTTGAATGCATTTAGAAGGAACCAGGGGAGGGAGAAATGGATGAATCCGGGTAGGCGGACAGGGTAAGCAGGTAGCACGCCAGTCTGCTGGAGTTTAGAAGCAGGATTGTACTTGTTTGCTACGGCGGCCATAACAAAGCACCATAAACTGGGTGGCTTAAACAGCAAAGACTGATTCATGGTCCTGGAGGCTAGAAGTCAAAGATCAAGGTGTCAGCAGGGTTCCTTCTGAGGGCTGTGAGGGAAAGATTTGTTCCAGGTTTCTCTCTGAGGCTTGTCAGAGATGGCTGTCATCTCCCTGTGTCTTCATATCATCTTCCCTTTATGGATGTCTCTGAGTCCAAATTTCCCCTTTTCATAAGGATTTCAGTCAGATTGGATTAGGGCCCACTCTAATGACTTTATTAAACTCGGTTATCTGTGTAAAGACCTCTGTCCCAAATAAAGGCACATTCTGAGGTACTGAGGGCCAGGACTTCAACGTGAATTTTTTTTGGGGGGTAGGGAGTACACAATTCAATCCATAACAAGGATTGATTAATACAAGATGAAGCCCTAGCGCTAGAGGAGATTGGAGAGTAAGACCAATTACCAAGACAGGAATTTAGACACAGCGACCAAGACAGAACTAGATTATTCAAGCTGGGGTAAGTGGTGGGGAAAGCCTTGGAAATGAGACAATTGCCATAACTCGAGTCTGGAGCCAAGGCTTATGGATGCTCATGTATCTGAACTGAGATACAAGAACTGTTGAAAGATAGGCTAGAATTAGTTGTCTAAGCCTGTGTGCATAGTCAAGAGGAGGTCTCAACTTCCGGGAGAGGGAGGCCAGCAAAGACTGAGACTCCATGGGACTTCATGATGAATAGGAAAATTCCACAGGAAATGGAAGACTGAAGTGGCATTGAATCCGTCTACTCCTGAGTGAAGCCTACATAGAGAAGTTTTGCCAAGATTGCCTGCTCCCGATTCCTGCCCAAATGGGTATAGCCAGAAACTGATTATCTTTGCTCCCGATTTCTTCAAAACTGGAGTGTGACAACCCTAGGTTCTTAAAGACATGTGAGGGACAGGTACTTAAAGCAACCAGATCAATATAGTCTATATTCCTAGAGCAGCACATTCAACACATGGAGATTATAATGAAATTAGACGCAAAGTTTGTGAATTTTCTGGTAAACTACGAAACTTGAGAGAAATTTCATGCCTATAGAGTGCAGCCGACTATTTGGGTTTCACCCATGTCCCCTTGACACTCATCATTCATGTATAAGCCAACTGATGTCTTCACTGCAAACACCTGTAGCTCTCTGCCTGAGGCCTTTCTATTGGTCTGAGTGGTGGACAGTTCCTCATCTAGGGATCTGTCCTTAGTCAACAATGAATGGGAGCTGGAATTTAAATACTCTGGCTTTCTTGACTTTGGGTGGGGTGGGGGCGTAGGGAGGAAACTTTGACTTACACTCTATACTGTCTCCCAAAAGTCCCCAGTGGTATTGAGCCCCACGGCCACAGGGTAACCTGCTCATTAAAGCACCCCGGACTAACTTCCTTACCTTGTTGGCTCACTTCCCCATGCTCCCGTCAGTGCTTCTTGGGATTGTCTCCCAAGTAAATCATGCACATCCTAGTCTCCAGGTCTGCTTTTGGGGGACAATTTCCCTAAACCACTGAGTCTGGTGTGAACCAAGCCCCCAGACTCAAGGGTAGGTAGGATGATGGTGGAACTTTAAAAGTTTGTATCCCTCTGCCTTTAAAGTAACTTTGCTGGTAAATTAAGAAACACTGGTTTAAGAGACTTAAACATCTTGCCATTGGAACCGTTAAACCAGTAGCCCTCAACCTTTTTTTTTTTTTTTTTTTTTTGCCCTCTCACTCACCGGTGAGGTAGCACCTATTATCTTCAATGATTCAGGCAAACTCTGACAAAAGCACTTTATTACCCTCCGAATACAGAAATCTAAGAAGAAGCAAGAAGCCCAAAGCAACACACCAGTCCACGCTGAACTTCAGTGCCCTAGGAAGACCCCATAGATTGTGGAGGAATCACCATGACTCCCCACAACTAGCTTCCTTCCTTCAAGCGCGATTTACCTTTTATTCAAAAGATAGGTATACTTGAAAAGTGCTAGCGGATTTCTCTGTTGTTAGAAATGAGTCTTTTTCTTTGGCTCTTATTTAAAAACGAGAATTACAAGAGAATCTCCGAGGACTCTTTATTGTTGCTTAATAAAACACATTGAGTAGCGGCTATGTCCCTTGACTTAAGCTCAAACAACACAGAGAGCTAAGTGTGAATTATTCCATCAGCCTTCACCCTCCTCATGCTTTATTACTTAATAATGCTGCTTTGCACGGAGAGTCAGCAGGCCACCCAAGAAAAGATTACCGCATCATGCTAAAGAGGTGGTACATTCAGTTACTGCTGCTTCTACAAATATTGCTCCATGATCTATGCACTTAATTTTTATTTCAATCTTTTTTCATTATTTCTGTAAACAAATTTTGGTAGCAAATAAAGGAATACAATAAATAAACGAAACAATAAACAACTTGCTCTTGGGGTAAATTGAATGCTGCTAAAGGCATGTTATCATTGATAATTTAATTAAAATGTTTATAGTTTACTATCATTCTTTATTAAAAAGCACGAGTTATTAGACTGTACCAATTTCGTTTTCTTACCCCTCGAAGGATTCCTTGAGATAAACAAGCAGGTATGTTTGAAAAAATTTTTTTAAATAACAGGAGCAAAACTGCTAAGAAAGATACATTTAAAGTGAATCTACTGGCAAGGGTGTGGAGAGACGAGCACCCTCCTACACTGTTGGTGGGAATGTAAACTGCTGCAGCCACTCTGGAAAACAGTGTGGAGGCTCCTCAAAAAACTATCCATAGAACTCCCTTATGACCCAGCAATAGCACTGCTAGGGATTTACCCAAGGGATACAGAAGTGCTGATGCACAGGGGCACTTGTACCCCAAAGTTCATAGCAGCACTGTCAACAATAGACAAATCATGGAAAGAGCCTAAATGTCCATCACCTGATGAGTGGATCAAGAAGATGTGGTTTATATACACAATGGAGTACTACACGGCAATGAGAAAGAATGAAATCTGGCCATTTGTAGGAAAGTGGATGGACCTCGAGGGTGTCATGCTAAGCGAAATAAGTCAGGTGGAGAAGGACA
>NC_043717.1:15272141-15309975 GCF_006229205.1 Suricata suricatta
GGAAAACAGGAGAAACCTAATGGAGGACCAGGGGGAGGGGAAGAGGGAAAGAGAGTTGGGGAGAGAGAGGGATGCAAAACCTGAGAGACTATTGAATACTGAAAACAAACCAAGGGTTGAAGGCGGAGGGGGGGAAAGAGGTGGTGGTAATGGAGGAGGGCACTTGTGGGGAAGAGCATTGGGTGTTATATGGAAACCAATTTGACAATAAACTATTTAAAAAAATAAAACAATAAAGTGAATCTACTGGGATGCTTCAATGTTCTCTATTTAATTTTGTTTGTTTTTACTCACATTTCTATGCAAGACTGTGGAATAATAATTAAGGTATTTCTAAGGAAATGAATACGATTATTGAACTGCAATGTTATTTATAGAGAAGCCACTAGCAAGATGCGTTTATGCCTAGGGTTTACTTTTGTCCTGATTAGAAGAAAACCTCATGAAATTTATGCTATTACAAATGGATTATTCACCTCATTTTGTTTACTGAAACACTGAGTTTTTTGTGGATCTGGACCTGAAGGGGATGGTAGAGCCCTTCCTTCATTTTTCTCCAAGTTTAGAGGCTTATTCCAGTTTTACAGATATTTTATTTTCCCACAAGAACTGAGTCTCTTGGCCCTGTGTGTTCCATTTTTGTCATTGAAAAGGCAATATGTATATATTACAAGGTAATTTTAGTAATGCATTTATTATTTATAATCTTTAAAATACTGTTGCTTTTCATGAAGGTTTATAGTGATTTTTCTCTTGCAACTTGATTCAGTCTCCAGGATCAAACAAAATGGCTCAAATTCTCTGCATTTTGGCATTACAAAAATGGCTGGTAAGACATTTGTCATAAGTAGGATGCATGTGACATTAAAACTACAGGATTATAATTGTCCTACTATGACCACTTTGATTTCTTTAGAACATTTATTAATGGTCAGAGAGATGGCCACTTTTATGCATCACTGGAACCAATGATGATTTGAATTTTAAAAGAAATTTGATTATTGCAATGATATGCTATCCTCTCTACAGTTAAATTGCCTTTCTCTCCTTCCTCCCTACCGTGTTCTCAATTTTGATTATAAAAACCAATATATTATAACATCTAAGAGTATGAAGAGAAAAGAAACAAGATTCCTGGTTCAACTGCCATTTTTATTTGTTGCCTTCTAGTCTTTGCCCTTATACACACTTATATTTTTAAACACAGGAGCAGCCATATACATGCATGATACTGTATTTTGCTTTTTTATTGTCAGTTCTGCTTTGAAGAGAGATCTGGAATTTTATAAGGAGATTGCAAAACAGGACTAAAGAATCTATGTCACTCTAGCTAAAAAATAAAAAAAAAAAAGAGGGAAACGTGTTGATTGTATGAGTTTCAAGCTTTTTAAAAGTGGTGTAACATTTACCTTAGATTTTCTTAACCAGAGATTTGAACCCAACCATCTTGGGTTGGAAAAGGGTATGGAATGTAATCATACTAAAATTTGTGAATGAAAGTAGAGCAGCATTTGCTTTCTGCCAGATTGCTAATTAAATGCCATGGAAGACTTTGCGTATTTAATTTTAGTCATGTAAAGAATGTGCAATAGTTGGTAGGCAAGAGTTTTGGCCAGAAAAGAAATGACTATATTTTTAGATCATTTTGCTACCCCTGTTAAATTATTATCCTTTAAAGTAGCTGAGGTGTAGAAATGGAAAAGTTCCTTCATCTGATCCAGAATTAGGGTTTTGCTGGTTAAAGGGCAAGGTCTTTGAGGGAAGAGGCAAAAGAATGATTGAAAACCATGTGCCACGAATTCGAGACAGAAGAGGCAAGGAGACAGATGAAGATATGGAGATTTGAAGGGGCTGGAGATCTCTGTAATAAGAACAGACATAATGGTAAAAATAGAGCAAGAGAGCTGGGAGAATGGAGGGTTGTGTTCAGCAGGTTTATTAAAACTAAAATAAAACTGTAATAAGATCTGAAATGCAAGTGAGTTGGCCTATTTAAAAAGTTCTTTTTTGTTTTGTTTTGGGTTTTCTGTTGTAAAACATTAAGCCCAGAACAGAGAACAATGCAGGGGGATTGAAATCCACTCGTTAACTGATTCACACATTAATTTGATGAACACCTTGTTAAGACCCTCCTATGTGCCAGGCACTATTTGAGGGGCTGGGGATACAGTAGTGAATGAGGCAGAAAAAATTTTTGATGGTTTGGAGTTTGGACTCTAATGGAGGAGTCAGACACTTAAATAAATAAAATATCTGTTTCTAGTAAGATATAAATGATGGCAGGGGCATAGAGGCATGAGGGATGGGGAGTTAGTTTAGTCATGGTGGCCAGAGAAGTGAAGAGAGGAGATGGGAGGGGGAACATGAAAGAAATGAGGGAGGACACCAAACAGACATCTGGGGGAAAGACGTTCAAGGCAAAGGAAGAGCAAGTGTGAAGGCGAGCCTGTCCCTAACATTTGTAAAGCCCAGGGCAACAATACGAACGGGGCTTATGAACTTTATGTTGGTTTATTAATTAATTAATTAGTTAATTAATTTTAGCATTTTTTTTATTTTAGAGAGAGCAAGCATGTGAGTAGGGGAGAGGGGCAGAAGGAGAGAGAATCTTAAGCAGGCTCTACGCTCAGCATGGAGCCTCATGTGGGGCTTGATCCCATGACCCTGGGATCATGACCTGAGCTGAAATCAACAGTCAGAGCCTCAACCTATTGAGCCACCCAGGGGCCCCAAACTCTATGCTTAAATGTGAAAAATTGTGAAAGCTATTCTGCCATTCAAACTTAAGTATTGGCCCTGCAGGTTAGGTTTAGATTTAGTACTCTTGGACTTCTTAGGGTTTTGCAGCATAACTTGGTGATACAGAGTGAGCCATCTTCTGGCTTCTGGTTCCAGCCAGAGGTCAATCCCTCTTTCTCTTCCCACCCCATGATCCTCCCATTACCACATTGCTTGCACAATGCGAGCGGTCATCCCTGCCTGCATGTCTGAGTTCTGTCCACACTGCCCCCAAACAGCTACCCTCTGATGGCTCTTTTTTTAAATTTGTTTTTGAGAGAGAGAGAGAGAACGAGCAGGGGAGGGTTAGAGAGAGAGGGCGATACAGTATCTGAAACAGGCTCCAGGCTCTGAGCTAGCTGTCAGCACAGAGCCCGACGTGGGGCTCGAACCTATGAACCGTGAGATCATGACCTGAGCCGAAGCCGGACACTTAACCGACTGAGCCACCCAGGCGCCCCTCTGATGGCTCTTTGAATTAAAGATGTGCACACTTGTGACACAGTCAGCTGTTAAGAAGATGAGCCAGGGAAAGGGCCCATGCTGGCCCTGGAAATCAGCTCTTGGCCCTTTGGGCAGTGCACTCCGGGGTTGTGTACCCAGACTATGGTCTAGATGGGGCAGGAGCTCTGGATGGGCACAGTGTTTTGATGTCACTGGCTGTGCCCTGTGAGGAAGCGTGTGGCTGGGGGAAGGTCAGAGCAAGTCCCTCGAAATCAGGGGGCCTGGGGCAGTGGCCTCTTTTGCCAGCACCTAAGGGTGGTGTCTCGGCTTGTCACACTTACAGAAGAACAAGGAGGCTATTCCCTATAGCCTCAGGATTTGTACTGTGATGATGGAGGAGACATAAAACTTCTGTTCTGTGGCCAATTATAAAAAGTAAAGGAAGGAAGAAAAGGAATCCTTGAAGGGAATGGTAATGAAGTTCCTGGCAGCTATGCTGGTGTGAACTGTAGAGCTGACACAATCCTCCCATCTTACAGATAAGGAAACTGAGTTGCACACCAGTTGTGACTTCGTAGATTTTCACAGCTCAAGAATGTCAGACCAGTACCAAAACCAGGTTTTCTGAAGTCCATTCTAGAATTCTCTTGACCACACCATGTAGTTTCCATGCCAGTGAAGGTGATCAAAGATGAAGGAAGAAAGGAGAAAATGTGATGTGGAGGCAGGAGGAAGGAAAAATTTCATAAAAACAAGACCAAAATGTGGTATTTTAAGGAAGAGGTTTGCCCTTCATATGAATGATTCTTGGATTTTGGTGTATATTTTTGGTAGCAGTATGCGGTGAGTCACTAACAAAGAGCTTAAGACAGATGAGTTAACATAAATGGACCAAAATAAGCTGTGGTCTCTAGGCTGAGCAGCTGTTGGACAAACCTGCCAATATTTTATTTCCCAGAGACACTTGCAGCAGATGAAAGTGAGCAGGCGGTGAGTGCCACATTAGAAAATTCCACGCCGTTCAGTTTCCTGTGCCTGACATGTGGCTATCTAGGGGAAGGGGACCCCCCCGCCGCCCTCGGCTCTTTAGTGAAGCTCTGCTTTGTGGAAGAGGGTAGGCAGGGCTGTATGGCACAGCAGGGTGTGGTAGTGAAGGGAAGATGCAGAGGCACAGTGATCCGAACACCCTCACTCGCTGCATAACCAAGGGGGACTCCTTCACCTTCTCTTGTGGCTGTTTTTAACTTCTGAAAGAGGGCCTGGATTGAATGACATCCTAAGTACATTCCAGCTTAAAAATGTATAGTCCACATTCACTGAGCCCTTACCTTTGGGTAGTTCCCTCCAGGTGTGCTTTACATATGCATTTTCCCCTCCATTAAATCTTCAAGGTTGTTTCAATAGTAGACCTATGTTTCAGATTAAGAAACTGAGGCTGAGAGAGGATAAGAGACCTGTCCAAGTCATACAGAGAGCAATGGCAGAGCCTGGACTCAAATCTGAGATTGTCTCAGAAACCTGGCATCTTAACCACCATTCTGCACTGTCTCCTCTCTCTAAGCAGGAAATTAGGAACATGTTGCCCTCACATCCTTTCCCTCTCCACAGCTATATAACTGTTTCAAATCGTTATGCTTCAATTGCACTGCACTGGATTTTCAGACCTTAATTGGAGCCCTTCATGGCATCTACACACGGCCTTGTGAGTGAATGGCATTAAAGATCGTAAATCAAATTCAGGACACACACCTCACACGGGACAGAAATAGCATTGAGCAGGGCACAGCAGGGTCGTTTGATTCACAGGATCATTGGCATCTTGAATATTTTGGATGTTCTCTCCAGTGAACGCTGTGTACTTCGTGTTCCTGCTGATGTCACTGGGAGAGATGTCTCTTGGGGAGACACCCTGTTTGAAAAGCTAATTCAGTAGCCTCTTCTATCCTGATTTAATATGATACGGCCATGGCAACGGAGGTAACAGTGGTGGCTCCTTTGTTCCCTCTCATCAATTACACACAGTTTAAACACCCTCTTGTACTGCCACTCTTCTGATGAAGACAGCAGACAGCAGAGGGACATCCCTCTCTCCAATACAAAATAGAGTAACTCTAAGATTGTGGGTGATTTGATCTAACTTCGGCACCAGGTTGATCTTTAGTTGGGGACTGACAAAAATCCCATTTTCAAAATCTGTAGGGATATTTTATGACTGAAATCACAATTTCCATAGCTCTTTCTCTGATGGTTACATATATAGAAATGGAGAACTAAAGCAATATCTAATAATTCAAACCAGTAAAGCACTGCTGCTTTGTATTTATATGGATGTCTTAAGCCACAGAAGCTTTGAGCTGAAAAGGGAAAGAAACATACACTCAACCTTCTAAGTCAGACAGTAAGGAGTAAAATATGGTGGATTATGTTAATGACCTTGATTCTGTACCTCTTCCTTTGGCGACATCCTTTACCACATGACCTTGGGATTTCTTTCACTAAAGAGGCAGAGTTTATTTTCCCTCCCCTTGAATTTGAGTTGGCCTTGTAACTTTTGGCCAGAAGAATGTGGTGGAAGTGATGATGGGTCAGTTCCAAGTCTAGGCTTCAGGGAACCTTGAATGTTTTCATTCACTTGCTCTTCTTCTGTGTTTGCCCTGAGAATATGCCCTGGTTATCCTGCTGGTAAACATGGCATGAGGAACAGAGCTGAGTTTCCCCGGTCATTGCTGCTGAGCTTACCCTAGATCAGCTGAGCTGCAGCTGACTGAAAGACCTATTAGTGAGTCCAAGTGAGATTAGAAACACTATTTAGTCTAAATTGCCAATCCACAGGTTTATGAACTAAATTAATGCTTATTGTTTAAGAACATTGAGTCTTGAGGTGTTTTGTTACACAGCACCATGTGGCAACTGATAGCTGATATGGAAAGTGGTTTTAGTTGTCAGGAAAACACATAGGAAGAACCAAGAATCAAACTGAGATCTAACACAAATCTGAAGTCTTTCCAAATCAGCATGGTTATGGATTCTCCTGCAATATTTATTCTGTACACATGGGTCTATAATTGGTCAGGCCCTATGCTAAGTGGAATGCCCAGTGAATGGGAGCCTAAGAGGAGCAAAAGTAAATAATAAACATGATCCAGAAAGGCTGGCCACGGGAATGAAGTCAATCGAATGGCTGATGATACTTAGGGTGGTAGAGAAGGGTGAACTCAAGGAGCTGGCTATGGGGCCAAGGGGCAAAGAGAAGAAGAACAATGACAACAGGATGAAGTTAAAAGCTAAGATAAAGAGATGGTACTGAATGTTAGGTATGAAGGAAATACATATATCAGAGGTGTCTACATGTGATTATCTAAATAGAAAATAGGTCAGATTAACAGAAGAAAGCATAGCAATGCCATCAGTACATCCCTGCCACACAACTATCCAGGTTTTGGGCTCTAGACAATTTCCAGCTGCTACTATCTACTTTCCTGTACCTGAAGGCTTTTTCTAGAATTGTGGAAAGTCAACTTAAAGGCAAGATGTACTGGGAAACTAACATCTATGCTCCCCCTCCCCCAACAAGTCGGCAATTTCAACCAATGACCATGGTGGTCAGTATGCAAATACCCCAGCTCTCTTGGCTCTCTTGGCTTGTGGGATAGTTTTGAATCATGTATTTTATACTTTTTAAATCATGTGCCCACAGAACTAAGCTCCAGTCACTGATTGTGGCCGCCGCTGGCTTAACAATATGCCCTTTATTTGCTGCTTTCCCATCCCTTCCCTATCTCACCTCCCCCACTCACTCCAAGGCCACTAGCCTCTTCCCGCCCCCAAACCTTGCAGCCACTGCTCTTCCTGCCTGAACTGCTCCTCCCCTGCCATGTTTGCCACTGATTTCTTCTTGTCCTGCAGTCCTCAGGTTAAATCTCACCTTGTTGAGGAAGCCTTCCGTGGCCATAGGACCCAATGGAGCTTCATCATCTGATGTTAATGCTCAAAGTCACTTCTTCTACTATCGGATGTCTTTCTTATTTCTTTGTTTGTGTTTGTTTTCATGCGTTTTTCGCAAGGGGATAAGTTGGCCAAAGCCTTTTAGGAAGGTCATTCGGCAGTGTGTCCTAAAGCCACCTATGACTCAGCAGTTCCATTCGTAGGCATACATCAGGAGAATGAATGCTTATGGCCAACAAAAGCCATATGCAAGGTTGTTTATCGCAGCTTTATTCATAATAGCCCCAGACTGAAACCAAACCAAGTGTCCCTCAAGAATAGAATGGATACAGTAATTGCGGAACAGTCAATGGAATATTCTGCAGTGAAATACTACATAGCAATAAGAAGAATGAGGTGCTGCTCTGCACACCTCACAGATGAATTTCACAGAAATTTCCAGTGAACCAAAGAAGCCAGGCAAAAAAGAGAACACACTATTTGATTCCATTTCTATGACATTCATGAACAGGGAAAAGTCATGTGAGGTGGTAGGAGCTGGAAGAGTGGTTACCTCTGGAGGGGGAGGGTATTGACTGGGAGGGAGCCCGGGGTGCTGGAAATATTCTATACCTGAGTTAGGTGCTAGCTACATGGATATGTACATACGTGAAAGGCTGGTGAGGTGCACACGTAAGATTTGTATGCACTCTATATATGTCATACATGAAAAAAGTGAAAAATAAAAAAGTAGTTTCCATGAGAATAACGACATTTTTTTGCCTTACACACTACTGCCTGACCTGGTGTGCCATCAACGAGTACTTCCAGACTGAGCAAGTGAATAAATGTGGATTTGCGTTTGTTAAAAAACTTTAAACCAAAAATTAAGTAAGGCCTTATTGACTACCTATTCCATGTGCTGCGTATAGTAGAGGCATCAAAGATGAATCAGCCAAACGAGAAACATACAACTGATTATATAAAATGGCAGCATATCATAAATGCTATAAAAACAGATGCCAAACAAAGTGTTAGCAGCTCTAGAAAGAGGCATTTCAATTGCAGCTTTGGGGAAATGAGACTTGATCTGGCCCTAGAAAATTTTTTGCAGGTAGGACTGAGTGGGAGAGGAAACAAAGAAGGGGGTGTGTGTGAGGGGCAGAGAACAAAGACTCAGAGACAGGAAGCCCAGGGAAATGCTGAAACCTGAGGTGGCTGCAGTCAGGGCTGGGGGGCGGAGGAGGGAAAGATGAACGTCTGTGACGGCACCTCGGGGCCCCGCAGGAAGGGCCTGGACAACTTCGCAAGGCGTTTGGCCTTCACTCCATCCACAGGTATAAAGTTTCAAAGGTTCTAAATCTAAAGAGTGATTTGGAAGGGAGAATGGTTATCCTTCCTAAATTAATATTAAAAAATATGTTCACTTACAGAAGAATCTGAAAAGCCAGTTCGTCGCAAAGGCCACAAAGCTGACACAATGACTGCGATCAATCTCACATGCCGACTCTGGGACACCTAAACCAAGTGACATGGAATTCACGTACCAGAAGACTTACCATTTTGAAGTGTACAGTTCAGTGGGTTTTAGTGTGTTCACAAGCTTGTGCAACCATCACCACTAATTCCAGAACATTTTCATCACCCCAAAAAGACTCCCCCAAACTCATTGTACTCATGCTCCCTATTTCCCCTTTTCCCCTATCTGGCAACCAGTAATCTACTTTCTGTCTCTGTAGATTTTTCCAGAGGTATTTTTTAAGTGTTTATTTTTGAGAGAGAGAGAGAGAGAGAGAGACAGAGAGACAGAGAGAGACAGAGAGAGAGTGGGAGAGGGGCAGAGAGAGAGGGGAACACAGAATCTGAAGCAGGCTTTAGGCTCTGAGCTGTCAGCACAGAGCCTGACGCAGGCCTCAAACCCACGAACGTGAGATCATGACCTGAGCTGAAGTCAGAGGCTTAACCAACTGAGCCACTCGGGCGCCCCTTGACTCTTACTCTTGAACATACCAGATCGGTTTGTAAACAAATTCTGGGTGGCAGGGCAAGGATGGATAGGAAACAAGGTTGGGGGCACTGAGACCATTGGCAATGCCTGCAAGAGCAAGAAGTCTCGCAGGCAAGAAGCAGGATGCCAGCAATCTGGTGGATGCTGGGGTGTGCTACCAAGATACCCACTTCGGGACTGGCATGTGCTTCCAGGATCCCCACTCATTAGTCCAGCTGGAGGAAATGCTCTTGGCCAACGGACCTCTGCTGAGTCTCCTGGGCCCTGCCTTCACTGAAAGAGAGCTTGCTAGCCTGAGATCACACTCTTTTTCTAGGGCAGCTTACTTCCAAAGATTGATCAGTGCTGGGGCTGGGGTAATACATGGCCAGACACCTTCCCCAACTGGAAAGTTCTCTGAAGGGCCACCCCTGCTCCAGGGCTCCCTACAAGCTGAGGCCTTTATCGTGACTGTACTGCAGCCCATTTCTTCCCTCTGCCCAAATCTGCTTCCTTCACTTCTCCACAGGTGCTGTCCCTCACAAATGTCCTTCACTCTTATCTCTCTCTCAGAATCTGTTTCCCAGGGGACCCAGCTTGTGGCAAATAGTGAGGATGGAAATGGAGCTGGCATGTGTTGAAGTCTTTGTGTAGCATCTTAGTAGGCATAGCTTAGTGATCGCTTAGACGTGTGGCATGGGAAGGGTGGGAGAGTTAAAGAGAAGGAGCAGAGCAAATATTTATATATATAATTTGTACATCAGGTTTATATATACATGCACGTTGTCTACATATATGTAAATACATAATCCTTCCTCAGGCACTTATTCAGTGTCTACTTTGTCCCCAAAACAGTTCTAGAACCTAAACATTCAAGGTGAAGTGGATCTGGTTCTTTTGTTTAGTGGATCCACAGTGTTTGGGTCCGATGGAGAGTAAACAGTGAATTCTAATACAATTTGTTGCAACCATGGTAAATGGTAGGGCGAAGTGATGAGGAAATATTAAGGAAGTGAAGATGCTGCAAGGTTTGAAGCTGAAGTGTCTTGAAAGATGGTAAAGTCATCAGTCGTCATGTGACATGGAGAATGGAGATGAAAAAGTTTGCAGGTAGAAAATAAATGTCAAGGTCACGTCCTTGAAAGAGTTAGAAATATGTGGTGACTGGGTGGCTCAGTGCGTTAAGTGTCTGACTCTTGGTTTTGGCTCAGGTCATGATCTCACACTTTGTGAGTTTGAGCCCCATATTAGGCTCTGTGCTGAGTGTGGAGCCTGCTTGGGATTCTCTCTCTCTCCTTCTCTCTCTGCCCCCTCCCTGCTTATGTACTGTCTCTCTCTCTGTCTCTCTTGCTCGCTCTCTCTCTCAAAATAAATAAATAAACATTAAAAAAAGAGTTAGAAATACAGGTTTGGAACTCCTGAGAAAGGTCACAGATAGAAATATAGAGTTAGGTGGCATCTCTATAGAAACAATAGTTAATGCTTTGGGAGTAAATGAGATTGTCAAGGGAGATCATGTAAGATGGAAACTTGAGAAAGTTCTGCACCAGAGCTGACTAATTTCCTAACTCAGTCAGCTACTCCCTATGCCAACACCCATGGCAGACGTAGCTAACTGAACATACGGCCTCAGAATTCTTCTTAGTTTCATAGCTTCTGGAAGCAATTAGCAATTACCAATAAATCCACTTACCATTCCTGGTTTCTTCTCAAAGTCTAGGGGTGGTGACCAGAAACAATTATGGACCTCCAGGGAAGAGTGAGCTGCTCTGATTATTAGGTGCAGAGAAAGCACCCAAGCAGGCGGGAGAAGTAGTAGGGGAGTGGCAGTGGTGTGGTTCCAGAAGGAAGAAGAGTGTTTCAGGAAGGAAATAATAACATATGTCAAACGATGGAGTAAGTTGAGGACTTGAGGAGACAGCGAGATTTGAATGGGTGGCCAGTGGTGACCTTACAGAGAGTGCTTTCACTAGTGGTTTGCAAAAGAAGTAAGACGAAGGAGGTTTGAGTACAGAACGGGAGGCATTTCCAAATGCTCGTCTATAAATGGCCTGCCTTGGCCCCCTCTGGAGAGCTTGTTGAAAATGTATTTCTGGAGAGCCATGACTCTGGCTGTACTGTGGCCTCCCGGGAGCACTTCTATTGGGGTTATCTGTATAGCAAGCCTCTATAGAGAGGCTCGAAGCTGCGGGCAGGTGCTCACTGTGGCAGATGCTATTGATGTCCCTTTCACATGAATTAGCCCTCCCCACTCAGTACACACTGTTGGTGTCATACACAAGCACATGTGACTCTCTGCCTGAGGACTTTCTCTGGCCACTGGAGCATGCTTGTCTACTTGCCAGAAATGCCAAAAAGTTAATTTCTCAGGGAGCAGCCCTTAACCAATGAAGGAGTGATAAATATTTTAGCTTGCTCTCCTCTCAGGGAACAACTAGGGGCTTGTTTTATGCAGTCTCTCGCTAATCCCCCCCGTCGGATGGAGTCTGAGGTGCCCAGAGCATGCTCATTAACATACATTGCATTGACTTCCTTCCCTCTGTCTCACTTCCCCACTTTTCTATTGGCCCCAGATCACCTTTCGCTTAAACTGTTAGTACCCATTTCTTTGTCTCCTGGGGAACCCCAAAACTCACCATCTCAGATCCTCTTTGTGGGCACACAAAACAACTACATATTCCAGGGGCCCTTGCAGTCTGGTTGAGCCCATGTGACTAAGCTCTGACACGCAGGCAGAAGTGGTATACATCACCTCCAGACCTGGCCGCAAACTCCTGGTCTGACCATCCCTCTCAATCTTTCCTTCCATGGTGACTTCAGAGGACATTTGTTTAAGATGGCAGCATCACAAAGTAGAAGTGACCTGGATTCCTAAGTCATCAGTTAGAACGAACCTACTAGGGAGAGCTGTCTCACTTATACCAGACTGTGGCATGACTGAATGAGACAAAGAAATTTACTATGGAAAGTGACTGAGATTTGTTTTTGTTATAGCAGCTAGCATTAATGACCCTGACTCATGTACCTGCCCTCTCGGTCTTCTCTCATTCAATTTTCCAAAATGACTGCTCTCCATCCTCCTTCAAAAATTTCCATTGCCTCAGTGTGGCTGACAACATAGCTGAAAACAGCCATGTGTTAAAGGCAAGGCATGCGATTATTTGATTAAAGTACACTCAATTATGAACAATAAGAACCAAATTAGCTACTGAAAGATAGTTCTGTTTTCAAATGCATTGCTGCTTGGAATGCCCCAACCTACATTCCTACCCTGATCTTTGCCCTCCTTCCCATGAAACCTCTCAAGTCATTCTGCTCAGGACAGGGTATGTTTTCTCACCTCCACACCTTGGCTCCACTGTGCCCTCAACTTGGAGCGTCCTTTCCTCTCCTCTGCCCCTTTCCAGCCCCAGCCCCAACTCATGGGCCCGACTTCAAAGCCCAGAAATTCCATTTTGCCTTCCCTTGCCGCTATTCATTTGGTCTTCAGCATTTGCTGCTTATTATTATTTTCATCTTTTCATGTGTTTATGTCCTCTCTTCTGAACTATAAACGAACCATTGAAAGGAAAAATTATGCCTATTTCTCTTTTTAATCTCTATAGCTTTTAACATAGTTCCAGGGACATGATTACTGAAAATAGACGGATAGACAGCAAATTGAACTTTGTAAATATCACAAATGCAAAGTCTTGTTCACACATAATTAATAAAAACTTATTCAGGGGTGTCTGGCTGGCTCAGTCAGTAAAGCATGCAACTCTTGACCTCGGGGTTGCAAGTTCGAGACCCCCAAGCTGGATGTACAGATTACTTAAAAATAAATTCTTAAAAGAAACCAAAGAAGCTATTCAGAAATAATCTTGAACTTACACAAAAGTTGCAGAAATAAAAATAGTATAAATAATATACTATGCTTTGCCTAGATTTACTTGTTTGCCTACTATAAATATTCTACCTCATTTCCTTTGAATTTCCCTCTCTCTCTATCATCTATGATTTTCTCTTCATTCAAACACACACACACACACACACACACACACACACACACACATTCACTATGATTTTCTGAGCCATTTGAAGGTTACTTACACATATCAAGAGCCTTTACCCTTAAATACTTCAGTGTGTATTTCCTAAGAATAGAGATAGTCTGTTACCTAATTATAGAAAGGTGATAAACTTTTGCCAGCTTAATACTGATACAACACTTTTGCATCAATAAGTTTTTATCATTGCATTTTTTCAATTAACCCAATAATGTCCTTTATGGCATCTTTCCCCTCCAATACAGGATCAAATCCAGGGCTAGATATCACATTTAGTTGTCATGTCACCTTAGACTCCTTTAATCTGGAGAATATTTCTGTAGCCTTTCTTTGTCTTTTAGGACATAGTTACTTTTCAAATTAACCCTTCTCCCCCCTTCTAAAGAATGTCAGAATTTGAAAACATCTAGGTTTTGCGGGATATTCTATAGGCATGTACATGGATGGGTGTGGGCGTTCTGAGAAGTGCCAGAATCACTCCCAGAAAGACTGCACACTTAAGCCTTCTCTTCTTCTCATTTTGAACTTATAATCAATGGCAATATTTTTTACACTGCTATATAGGAACCTCTGACTTATTTGATTTACAATATTTTTCTCCTTGCTTAAGAGGAGTTGGAGTGGAAGAGGAAATCTCAAATCTTTCCTCCAGCTTCTGCTGGTCTGAAGGCTGCAGGGGAGGAAAACTCAATAGAGGAAGTGAGAGAGTAAACTGAGAAGTTGAAATCAAAGCGGTGGGCCGCTGACTCTCGCCTGTGGTGTATCTCTTCTCTGAAGTCAAAGCATTTTTAAAGACAGCATTCAACCATAGCTAAATAAAATCCCTATGCTTGTAGAAAGGGAAGGCATTAGTAATTTCCGTTGTTTCTGAGTAGAAACAGAGACACTGACAGGGCAATGGCTTTTCTACTTTGAGTCCGAGAGGTGGTGAGGAATCATGGAAATAGCTGATAAAGGATGAATCTGTTCAGGAGATATGAATCTATTTATTACCATTGCTGCCAAGTCGTTATGTAGCTCAGCAAGTCACATCCTCTCTGAGCTTTAATATGACTATCTATAAAATGAAGGTTTGGAGTGGAGTAGACTGGCTCCAAGGTTCCTTCCATGCCTCTAACATCCCATGATGAGGAGTTCTAGCATATTTCACTGCACATCGATGACATGCCTACTACGTGTTGGGCATTGGCTAGGATGAGTAGGGCCTTGTCTTTGTTCTCAAGCATCTCCCAGCATGGCAGTAGTGCTGGAAGGAAGATGGGTAAGCAAAGAATTGTGAGAAGGGCCATGACAGGTGCAAGTTCAAGGTACAAGGGTGTTATAAAGGAGAGAGTAAGCAACTTTCCCCAGGCAGTGGAATGCTTCACCGAAGATGTGCCAGTGGTTTTTGAACTGAGTCTTGATAGTGAGGACAGGGTGTTGCAGGCAGAAGGTACATGGCTGTTGACTGGACATCCTTTGAATTTGCTGGAACACAATGTGCCCAAGGTAAAGTGAGAGAAGTGAAGCTGGAATGGGGGCAAGGCAGGGCCTGATTTTGGAGAGCCACTTTGTCAGGTTGTTTGAGAGGTGGGGTGAGACTCAAGGCCAGATCACTGGGGAATCTATTACAAAAGATAAAGGATAAAGGATTGAGAGGTTCAGGGGACGTAAGGCAGCACAGTGGTTGGAGGCATGTTTAGAAAGATAGCGGAGGTTCACCAGCTGAGTGTGGGGGTAAGGGAGCGGCAGGGTTGTCACAGGACTTCCAGCTTTCTGATCTGGGCGATGGACTGAAATGTGGTGCCAGGTGCAGTTGGAAGTCCCTAAGGAGGAGCAGGTTTGGAGATGCACAATGAAATCTGTTTAGGATATGTTGGTCTGGAGGTGTGTATTGGATGCCCATGTGCAGGTTCGTAGCAGGCAGTTGTCTGCATGGATCTGAGGCTCAGGAGAAGTCTGGGCTGGAGGCAGATTTGATGGTTAACATGTTAGAGGTGTTAGGGATGTCACCCAGCGAGAGAGTAACTTTAGAAAATAACACCTGATTGATGGGGAAGAACAGGAGTTCTGTTGTCTTGTTTGTTAGGTGTGTATTCTTTATCTGCTGAGTCCTCTGAGCCATATGATAGTGGGCAAAGAACTTTGAATGAGTTTCTTCATTTTAAAAAATGGCCTCAATTAGCAGACATATGAGAGACTGAGATGAAAAATATCCAATGTATGAAACTTACAGGTGGAGAAGGAAGGACACCCTGGGAAACACTATACGCTGCCTCCTAGAGGTGTCAGGAAGAGCCATTTGGTGAGTCCCCCTCACCCATACTGCCTTTCTTCCCACAGCAATTTGTAACCAGTTGACAAATTTCTCTAGGCTTGGCCCTGTCCTCCACAAACAAAGACAGTAACAACTCTTCTGGTTATCTCAGAGAGATAAGGTCTGTGTGAACATTTTGATATAAATGTTAGTTATTATTGGAGCACGTGGGTGGCTCAGTTGGTTGCACATCTGACTTAGGCTCAAGTCATGATCACACGGTTCGTGAGTTCAAGTCCTGCGTCAGGCCCACTGCTGTCAGCGCTGAGCCCACTTTGGATTCCCCCCCCCACCCGCCCCGTCTCTGCCCTTCCCCTGTTCTCTCCCTCTCTCAAGATAAAATAAACAGTTTTTTAAAGGTTAGTTATTATCCAAATGAATGAAACAGAGACATGACCAATTTGTTAGCGTTTTATGTAGTGTTACCACCTGGAGTGCCTGTCAGTATCAACACTGAGGAATGTTGTAATTAGCCAGTGGCAGAACTGCAGTAAAACTGAGAGTCTCTAACTCTTGGCCATACTTATGCGAATCACCGTGGGAGGCAATTTAACTGACCTAGGATTTACCCGGGGTTGTGGGGCAGAAAGGAGTAGAACTGTAGATTAGAGAATTTATGAGACTGCCAGGGGCTTGAGGTCACTTGCGCTAGCTACTTGTCTATCCTGCTGTGCGCGCCCCCCCCCCCCCCCGGAAGTGCAAAGATGAACTTTGCCCTTGACGGTGTGATCACAACTCCTCCCAGAACTTTCAATTCTTGTCTCCAGGGGGAAAGGATAACCCCACTACACAATCAGAGACATTACCTCAACAACACATAAAGCATGCCAATGCCCAGAAGTTCTTGATGGATGAGTTCTCTGGGTAGGCCAGATATTCAGCATGAAAGAAGACAGCAATATTTACTGGGTGAGGCAGGCCCTGGTCCAAATTAGTCCATGATTACAGAGGGCCGGCAAGGTTGCTTTCATTGTTTTTTTTTTTTTTTTTCCTGCAAAGCAGCTAATAAACCATGCAGATGGCATATATGACGTAAGAGCGCAGG
Organism: Suricata suricatta; assembly: GCF_006229205.1. Classification (NCBI taxonomy): domain Eukaryota; kingdom Metazoa; phylum Chordata; class Mammalia; order Carnivora; family Herpestidae; genus Suricata; species Suricata suricatta. The sequence continues at coordinate 15,288,665 of NC_043717.1, forward strand.
GACGCAGATGGAGCTTCCTGTCACTTGTCTTGCTTTTCTTAGTGAGCCGGCAGCGTAAAAACAGTGAGATGGCCCTTAGGTCCAAAGAGCCCAGAGTTGTAAGCCCATTGTCATTTAAACTTCAGCCATGGAAGCATCCAGAAACTTGTACAGACATACAAGGCAGTAGTCTGTTCTCAGCAAACCCCTCACTCAAGCCCAAAGCCTAGGCTTGGTCCCTGAAATTCTGGCTGGACCAGCACAGGGGCTACTGCCTCTTCCGCATGCCTGTGCTGTAGGCCTTCGGAGTTTTTTTTACTGCCGGGGTCTGCAGCAGGCATGCGGTAGCCCACAGTACTACAGTAATATGGAGTTAAACCCTGTATCTTTTTCCTTTCCATTCCTTCCCTCTCTCCTGCCCTCCTTTCTTTCTTTCCTGTTCTCTCTTTCTTTTTAACAGACTTTATTTTTTAGGACACTTTTATATTGTAGAAAAGTGATCACATAGTACAGATACACAGATAGTTCCCACACACCTCACCTCCTCCACTATCTTGCACAATTTCCCCTATTATTATCATCTCACCTTAGCAAGATACATGTTATGATTCATGAACCAAAACTGATACATTATTATTAACTAAAGCCCATATTTTCTTAAGATTTCCTTAGTTTTCCCCTAATGTCCCCTTTTCCAGGATCACATCCAGGATACATGACATTTAGCATGTCATGTAACATCTAACACCTCCTTAGGCTCTTCTTTGCTGTGACAGTTTCTCAGATTCTCCTTGTTTTTTTGATGACCCTGACAAGCTTAAATACTGACCAGGTATTTTGTAGGATGCCCCTCTATTGGGATTTGTCTGATGTTTTCCTCACAATTGAGCTGGGGTTATAAGTTTGGGGAGAATGACCAGAGGTAAAGTGTCATTTTCATCACATTATATCAAGGGTATGTGCTAACAACATGACTTCTGATTTTTGATGGTAATCTCAGGCATCTGGCTAAAGCAGTGTCTGTCAGTTCTTTTCCCCTTTCCCACATGGTTCTCTTTGGATGGAAGTCATTCTCCACAGATCATATTTAAAGAACAGAAGCTATGGTCTATTTATTTTATGGTGGAGTATCTACAAAATTTATTAATTTTCAATTCTTCTGCATGAAAGATTTATTTCTTCTCTCCATTTATTAATTTGTTCAATCATTCATTTGTATCAGTATGGACTCGTGGATATTTCTATTTGGAGTTATAAAGCAATACTATTTTATTTATTGTGTTGTCCAAATTGTTCCAGTTTTGGCCATTGGGAGCTCTTTTAGCCTCTTCCTTCCCTCCTTCCATCCCCCTTCCCTTCTTCCCTCCCTTCCTTCCTTCCCTCCTCCCTTCCTTCCTCCCTTCCTTCCTTCTCTTTCTTTCTTTTCTTTTTCTTGGCAATTCCTTCCCTTTTGGCATTACAAGTCTCTTTTGAAAAATAATTTTGTTCAGTTATTCACTCAATCAGAATGTAGTGTGAGCTGCCTGCTTATACCAGGCACAGAGAATTCAAAGACGAGCAGATCTTATGCCTGCCTTCAGGGAACTCTCAACGGTGGGGTGGGGAGGTGGGCAGAAGGAAGGGGAGACAGGCAAGAAATGATGAGTGTTTGGCGGACGGTGAAAGGCAGGATGCTTACCTCGGTTATGTATGCTTACTTCTCTGCCTCTCCTGAGCATTTCTGACTGATTCTCTTAGAAGAACCTTCAGCTTCACACCCTGGGCTAGTTTGTCTTTCTTCTCTTGGTCTCTGCTCAATCTCTGCACTTTTCTAGGCAGGGGAATATTTTAGAAAGAGCATAGAAGCCACCATAGGTAACTATTGAAGATAATCTACATTGATAGCTCCTGACTATAGCAAAGAGAGGCTATGACAGTTCTCTATTAGCACTTTGCAACTCCCGTGGACATGGGGTAGCATGCAATTATGGATAAAAAAGGGAAAGTAAGTGAGAACCTCAGTAGCAGGAATTTGATTTTCTTCCCTCCCAATCTGCAGCCTTATCGAAGATCAGTGTCCCAGGCACCTGCTGTCTCAGTCCCCAGTTTCACATTTCCAAAGTCCGGCTAATGGCCAACCCTTGGTTAATCGACATCTGAGCAGTAATTATTTTTAGATTGCCCACTATATGTTCTGCCACTCAGTGTTATGTGAGTATGTAATGAAATCCATGCCCTAGTGCATTAACTAACCTTTTGAAAAAACCTTTCAGTAGCATCTCCCCCTAATTCTCCCTCACAAAGAGCTGGCAAAAAGCCCCTGGACTTGAGTGCTAAATGTCGAACCATTAAAAATCTGGTGAAAGCTATGAAGTCATCAAGTATTGACCTGAGAGAACATTTAGCACCATCTGATTTCTCCATCCTGACATCAACATGAAATGGACCTTACATGCCAATGAATCACTTTCTCTATTTAAGTTCAGAGGGTTTGTCTAAAATAGCTCCCTTGGTACAAAATGGAAACTCAGCCCAGAGATTATAATGGTGAGTGGTAGACTCGAGTTTTGTGCTTTCATCATAAGAAAAGGAAGGCCTACTAAAATTAGATTTTTTTTTCTGGCGGAGGGGATAGAGTAGAAGTGCCTTCTTATTCACCGAAGCCATTAGGAAATTAGAAATCCAGTCCTATTTGTACATTTTCTTAATATTCTATGTTCTCCAAATGTAGTGTGAGGATCTCATTCAAAATATAGATTCTAGCACCCCACACAGACATGTTGCTTTAGTTGGTGTAGCAGATGATGTCTGGTCCCTGTCCATATTTCTTCAACCCTCACCATTTCAGGGCACCCCAACTGAACCCCAACTCCTGGCACCTTCATCTTTTTGCCAGAAGGCTCTGACTTTGTAGGCCAGAAGTGTCAGGGAATTAATGCCACCCAAGTGCAGCTTCAATCAATGACTGAGGGGAGGTGGTGTCCAAACACAACTCTCTCTCTTCCTCTGTGGCCTGTGAGTTGCATGTACTGTATTGTTTCCAAATTTCCCGAGTGGGATTAAGCCCCAGTTGCCTACAGTGGTAACTGGCATGAGAGTAAATCTTTTTTTTTTTTTTTTTTTTTTGAGAGTACATCCTTTATTGGCTGCATTCCTTCCCTGTCTTACTTCCTCACTCTTCCCTACTTGCGTTTTCTGGGACCACCTCCCAAATCAACCTTCTGTGGTTGAATCCTTGTCACAGGGTCTGCCTCTGGGGGAACTCAAACTAAGACAGTTGGTCTGGAGTTGAGCCTAGTAACCTGCATTTTTAACAAGCACCCTAAGATGACTTAGTGCATATGGCCTAACATACAACATTTTGAGAAGTTCTGTTCTGAGACTCTTATGATAATTAAATGTAAGGTTATTAACATTCTTCTATTTTTTATTGTTCTACCATTTTCTAGAGCCTTTGTATATCCCTCAGGTCTTAGGACTCTTGCTTAGGAAGAGAGACAGATAGTGAGAGGGAAGTTTTGTCTGCTTGACCTCTTTCCTCCAGGGTCCAGGCAGAGGTGGGGGGTGAGAAGCCAGAAGGAGCCTAGTTAGGTCTCCTTTGGAAGTCAGGGGGGAAAGAAGGGGGCTTGGAGAGGAGTTGAAGGGGATGCTTCCTGAAAGAGCTGTCTCAAGAGAGCACCACAAGTAGAGAAATAAAAGCCAAGGAGTGAAATAGGATCAGTGGGTGTTGGAGCAGTAGAGTTGTTGGGTCACAGACTGGAAGTATGGAACCAAAATAACGGAGAGATGAAGGAACTGGCTGAGGGCATAATGAGAGGAGGTAATGAGATGGAAGGCCAGTTTAAGGTTAATCACATGAATGCCAGTGGTTCATTCTGCAGTTTCTACCATATGTCCTTGACATTCTCTGTGGAACTGGGGACAGACAAGTATAGATGACCCCTGAGAGAGACTGAACATGAAATTATGGCACACATGTGCATGCCCATGCACACTCACACACACACCCATTTGTAGGAATTGGACACTGAGACAACTATGAAAAAGAAATCATGGGTAAAGCAGAACTTTGTTAGACTTCCTTATACTTATTTTCACTTTAGTGTTGTTTTTATTCTATGTTCCATGTCTTTTCAGAGTGTAAAGCCTGTAATGGTTTTAAACTGGACCTGGAACACACCCTTCAAAAAGCTCAGCAGGTAGTAGCCAGTGTCCATTGAACTACTCTTTGTTCAGAATCGAATCCAGAATGTCCATTACAGCCTATGAGCTAGTTGTTGCTCTTACTACTAAAGTTGCCAAGTGAACACCAGCTCATGTGAGTAAGACCCTACCACTGCCAAGCCCTCACCAGACCCCCTTCCTTGAAGGAGTTGTACTGTCCCTTGTGCCTCCAGCTCCTGGCTGAGACTCGGTCCCTTCTAGATCACACTGAAATCAAGGTGCTGCCACTCTTAGTTATCTTTTCCAGAGCCTTCTGCTCTTAGGTCCATGCCCACTAGATTATCAGATAACTTTGACTATTGAAGTCAATTTTACAGGCCCTGATTGCCAGTCATACTCCTTGAGACCAGCCTCATGGACCACTTAGAATATTTAGCCAAGGAGGAGGGAGAGAGAGTTGGGGAGAGAGAGGGATGCAGGACTTGAGAGACTATTGAATGCTGAGAATGAACTGAGAGTTGAGGGGGAAGGGGGAGGGGGGAAAAGAGGTGGTGGTGATGGTGGAGGGCACTTATGGGGACGAGCACTGGGTGTTGTATGGAAAACAATGTGACAATAAAATATTATGGAAAAAAAAGAATATTTAGCCAAGCTCTACTGAACTCTGCTATGTTGCTCCTAGATCCCAGCATGCTTTGCAGGCGAACCTGAATGGTTAATTGAAAAAAGCTTTAAAAAGTAACAATTACAAATGTGATCTCCAACAGCAATATTCATCTATGTTTCCATTGGTGTTCCCCAAGCCTTTTGAACAGTGCCTGGCGCAGTAGGCATTCAATCAAACCTCAGTGAATAGATGAATGATATGATGTTGACAAGGAAGAAAAGAAATACAGCATGTCCCATACAGAGCTTTCCAATTAGCTCTAATATGTGTGTATTATAAGTGGAAGGGGGACTAGACATAACTGTTTCATGAAGATTCTTAACTCAGTAGGGGTAGAAACATGAAAGCATTTTATTTAGCTGTAATCTCTGCTTCCAACTGTGTTCTGTCTTATTGCCCTGCCTGTTTTCTTAATAATATCTTGGGCAAATTCCATAACTTTCTGGTCACTTTTGATTATTCGAAGTCCAGTCCAGTTTAAAATTTCAATCTCAACTTTGATCTTGATCTCATTTCCTCTCCATGCCCAAGCCTAAAGTAGAGCTATAGTGGAGCAGCCCAGGTCTAACCCTAAAATACATCCTCCCCTCTCTCCAAGGCCTAGCTCAGCAAATATGTTGGCTGGGAGGTGGTGGGAGAGGAAAAGAAACAAGGGTATCTTTACTAAATGGGCTGTTATTGTTGTTCTCTCTTGGTTGCTCTGGCTTCTTTGGTGCACATTTGTCAGTTTTCCATACATTCTGGTGGCAGCCTTCCAAATGCTGACTTTTGATGGAGCACACGGTGAGTTCCTTAGGGCAGTTGTTCTCAGAGACCCTTTCTTTGGTCCGCAAGATCAAAGAAAGTATGTTTTCATACTAATAGTGAGACGTGACTTGTCTTGTTCACTGTGTTAGTATCAGTGATAGTATAAAAGCAGTGGTGGGTAAAAGTGCCTGCGCCTTAGCATGGGCCCAAACAGTGGCACCAAACTGTACTAGGGGTCACGGTACTCTTGATTGCTATCACTTTTGGTAACAAAACAAAACGGGATCTAATTTCATTGAAGACTGTCCTTGATGGAGGAGTGTAAATTACTAATGATGTTAAATCTTGACTTTTGAGTATATGTCTTTTCAATATTCTGTGTGATAAAATGGTAAGTATGCATAAAGCACTTCTGCCGCATGCTGAAGTATGATGGCTGTTTTGAGAAAAATTATGTGTATGAGTTGTGAGCTGAGCTAGCTATGGAAAATTTTCATGGAAAATCATTTTCACTTGGAATAATGCCTGAAAGACACACTATGGTTATTTAGAAGTAGGTATGTAGCACCATTTTCTTGCAAAGGATTAAAGTAGGCCTGCCGCTATCACTACTACAAAAACAAAAAACAAACCAATTGACGGCAGTTGTTGTCACTGATAGAATTTGAGGTTTCAAGCGAAAACGGGAATTTTGTAAACTTGTACTCACCATCGTGAGCACATAAGCTTCTGAGTTCTTAAAACCTTTTCTGGTGAGTTGACTGGTGAGATCAGCGGTGATATTAACAGACGTGACTTGTTGAAATTAGACAAAAAATGTGTGAACATTTGGAACATCTGCATGACTCAGTGAATCAGTACCTTCAGATTGCCAATGCATAATTTGACAAAATGATGTAGGGGTAAAAGATCCATTAAAGGTGTGAGATAGACCAAAGGGTTTAATGTAACAGGATATGAAAATTTCATTGTTATGAATCTGGATTTCACGGTGCAACTAACCTTTAAGAAAATATCAAGTTTTACTGTAGTATCAAAGAAGAGTATTTATAATTACCCGAAAAGCAGAGGCCGATATGAGGATCTAGCTGTCTTCTGTTAAGTCAGATTTGCAAAAATGTAAACCAACACCACTCACTATTTTTTTTTTGAAAATCATAGGTATTTTTCATAAAAACTGTGTTATTTATGCTAATGTGTAATGGGCCTTAATGGGTTTTTTTTTTGCTTTAGTGTTATTTTTAAATGAATCAACAAATATAAAAAATTCTCAGTTTCAGATTTGAGCACGGTAAATATCAATAGCTGTAACTCACATAAACAGAAGCTCTTTGGGGTCTCAACAATTTTTAAGAGTACAAAAGGATCCTGAGACCAAAGATTTGAGAGCTAATGATTTAGAGCTTTGCCGCTCCAAGTTGGTCCACGACCCACATAATCTGGATCACCAGCGATCTTGTTAGAAACGCAGAACCCCATCCTAGACTCACTGACTCAGAACTTGTATTCTAACCACATGCGTGGATGATCTGTGGGGCCACAGAGTCCTCCCTACTATATAGGCCCCTGATGGAGGAGCTATGGCTCAGCCTCTTTTTCCTCCCTCTTCCTCTGCCACTACTTGGGTTCATGCCCCAAAGCCTCCTGCTACAGGAAGTCCCTGTGTCTGCTGGGCAGCCCTGTTGAGTGGGATGCTGGCATTGTTGCTTAAGCCCAGATACCTTCTTCCTCAGTGTCTCCTCAGGCTATAGGAAGTGCCTGCCTTGCCAAACTGTGGCATGCAGGAACGTCCACCACAGCCGTCTTCACTGTCCTTCAAGCTGTTCATCATCCACCTTGCCGTACCCTTTCTATACTGCCAGGCTAGGGGCACCTGGGTGGCTCAGTCAGTTAAGTGTCCTACTTCAGCTCAGGTCATGATTTCACTGCCCATGAGTTTGAGTCCCCCGTCGGGCTCTGTGCTGAAAGCTCAGAGCCTGGAGACTGCTTCTGATTCTGTGTCTTCCTCTCTCTCTGCCCTTTCCCTGCTCCTGCTTTGTCTGTCTGTCTCTCTCAAAAATAAATTTTAAAAGCATTAAAAAAAATTACACTGCCAGGCTAGAAGTAGGCACCAGTTTCCATGTTCACACAGGCCTCCAAGTTCCCAACTGTCTTGCACTGTGCTCTGATGTGTGCCGTAGGATGGGCCTGTGGATTCTGCCCTTCAAGTATCCATCTGGAGAAGAGGGACAGCGATCTGTGCCTCCTCCTCTTCCTTTTCATCTTTTTTTTTTTTTGGTAAATAAACAGCTTTATTGAGATACTATACAGTTCACTCATTGAAAGTACAGAATTTAGTGGCTTTTAATATGTTCACAAAGTTGTGCAACCATCTCCACACACAGTTTAAGGGCATTTTCATCACCCTAAAAAGAAACCCTATACTGCTTAGCCATCATCCTTCCTATCTTCCCATCACCCCCTCCCCATAGCCCTTGGCAACAGCTAATCTGTTTTCTGTCATTATGGAGTAGTCTTTTCTGGCTATTTCATATAAATGTAATCACACAGTCTGTGATCCTTTGTGCCTGGCTTCTTTCTTGTTTTTTTTAATTTTTAAAAATATTTATTCATTTTTGAGAGAGAGACACGGGGGGGGCGGTGGGAAGGACAGAGAGAGGAAGACAGAGGATCTGAAGGGGGTTCTGTGCTGAGAGCAGAGAGCCTGATGTAGGGCTTGAACCTACCAATCATGAAATCACAACCTGAGCCAAGTCAGATGTTTAACTGACTGAGCTACCCAGGTGCCCAACGTGCCTAGCTTCTTTCACTTGGAATCACGTTTCCAAGGTTTATCCATGTGGTAGCATGTTTTAATACTCCATTCCTTTTTATGGCTGAATAATATTCTGTTGCATGGATATACCACATATTATTTATCCATTCTTCCGTTGATGGAGATTCAGTTTGTTTCTACTTTTTGGCTTCTGTGAACAATGCTGCTGTGAACATTCACATACAAGTTTTGTGTGAGCATATGTTTCCATTTCTCTTGGGTACATATCCAGGAGTGGAATTGCTGAGTCATGTAGTAATTCTGTGTTTAACCCTTGAGGAACTGCCAGACTGTTTTTCAAAGTGGCTGCACCATTTCGCATTCCCACCAGCAGTGTATGAGGGCTCCACGTGCCTCATTTCCTTGTCAACACTTGTCATCGTCTGTCTTTTTGATTCTAGCCATCCCATGTGATGTGGTGTCTCATCACGGTCTTGCGGTTTGTGCTTGTCACGGGCACTCCTTCATCTTGTCCAGGTGAAAGCGATGGAGTACCCGCGTACCGCTCTGTGTTCCCGCGAGCTGATTACTCTGTGACTCATTCCCAGTACTCAACTTCTAGAGGCTCGAGGGAATTGTGCTATTCCCTACCGCAGGGCATGATGTTTGATGGGACTGGCGCCCATTCGGTCGGGTGACTGCTCCCAGTTGTTGGTTGCTCTCTTCAGAATGTGGAACTACTTATGACTTCTATGTCCTCAGCCCAAACTTCCACCCAACATTCTCTAGTTTATAAAAGAACAAATACAAATCTGTAAAATTATTATCAGAACTATTTCAACCCAGATAAATCTAGGATTGGCCAAGAAAAGCTAACTCTTTTGGGGGTTGGTCTTTCAATTTATCCCTGGCTTACAAAGAACGCAAATGGGATTAGACAGGCTGCTGGGTCTGATGGGGTCGTGTCAGTGGTGGGAGATAGAAAGAATGCAGAAAGGTCAGAACACATTTGGTTAAGAGGAATTGAAGGCAAAGATAAGTGAGGAGATCATCAGCAAGCCATAAGCTGCTATAAATGGATTTATGTCTTCTGACACAGAAAAATGACCATCTGAGAGGATTTAGACAAATGCAGATGAAATTGCTGAGCAACCGTTGGTACTTCTGAGGAACTGTGGGAAGAGGAAAGCTCAAAGACTGGAAAAGCGAAAATGTCCAAATTTCCCAAAAACTCTAACCTCAAGCTGGAAACTGAATTCATTCAAACATTCTAGAATGACTTATTAAAGTTTTAAAAATATTTATTTATTTCTGAGAGAGTGAGAGAGACAGAGCACGAGCAAGTGAAGGGCAGAGAGAGAGAGAGAGACAAGAATCTGAAGCAGGCTCCAGGCTCTGAGCTGTCAGCACAGAGCCTGATGTGGGGCTTGAACTCACAGCAGTGAGATAATGACCTGAGCCAAAGTTGGACTCTCAACCAACTGAGCCACCCAGGCGCCCCAAGAATGACTTGTTAAATTGGGTGGTTTCTGGGTACTTGGACAGGGAAGAGGTGTTGGCTAACAAAGAGTGTGGTCACTAAGTCAAGCCCTGTGAGTGCCCTGGCAGATTAGAGGTGTGTTCCGGCATGGAGGCTCTACGAGTGGGTTTTCGTCCTGTTTGTCACAGCACTTTACCTAAATCCATTTCCTGATAAGACAGAGAATTATGGACTGGATGAAAACCAGTTGGAGATGGTGTGCGTATGAAACTGGTTGAACAGCTCTCCCCAGGGAGTGCCAATTAATGTTAAACCAAAAGCAGATCTCTAGTAATAATACTAGCAATTATAATAATGATGATAGAAATAGTAGCTGTTACTGAGTTCTTACTATATGTCAGGCCTTGCTAGAAATGCTTAACTTATATTAACCTATTAACCTCACAATCACTCCTTGAGATAGGAGCTGTTACTAGGGCTGGGTTTACAGATGTGCAAAGTGAGGCTTTGAGCAATTCAATTCTTTGTCTAAGGCCACGCAGTAAGTGATGAAGCTGGCACTTGAACCCAGAGCCTGTCTTCTCAGCAAACATGCTCAGTCCTGCAGAGGACGAGGGTATATGTTAGAAGACAGATCAGGATTCTGCTATAGAGATCCTGGCCCAAGGAAGTAGTATTTTATTTTTTCCATACAAGGTCAGTGTTTTGGTATGTGATTCAGAAGCAGTGTGGGTTGGTAGGTATGTGATGTAGCCGCTTCATGCCCAATGCCTGGTATCTAGTGCTCACCCACTTCAGTTCATCCCTATTTGTCCAGCATGGGTCCTTCTTGCCTTGTGGGAAGATAAGCTTAGGGGATGGAAACACCTGGCCTACGGGATCAGAACAAGCAGGTTCATGAATTTAGTTAGTGCCTTCCCTTTCCTAGGAGTTGTCTCTTCTTAAAACTTATCTCTGATTGTGGAGGCAAATGTTATGACCTGTATTTAAGACACCTATCTGCAAATGATTGTATTTTATGGGTCACTCTCTGAGCCCATGTATCCCCTCCAGAAAGGCCCCATCCCTGGTGCCCATATGGGAACCATTTTTCTTCAGCAGTACTTTTATAGCAGTGCTTCTCAGACTTTAATGTGCATGAGAATTCCCTGGGGATCTTCTTAAAATTCGGATTCTGATCCAGTAGGTCTGGGAAGGGGCCCAAGACTCTGCATTTCTAAGGAGCACCCAGTGGATGCTGATGCCACTGGTCAGTGGACCCGCTTCGAGTAGCAGCATTCCACATCACTCTTCAGAACTCTGAGCCTATTAGCTCAAAATTGCTTAGTACTCATAAATTGATCTGCACATGTCTCTAATTTAAGAACACTAGTCCTGGGGTGGTTCTGTTGGCTGAGTATCCCACTCTTGATTTTGGCTCAGGTCATGATCTTAGGTTGGGAGATCGAGCCCTGAGCATGGAGCTTGCTTAAGATTCTCTCTCTCTTTGCCCCTTTCCCCTGCTTGTGTGCATTCCCTCAAAAAAAAGTTTTTAAAAAATTAGTCTTCAGTTACCAGGTTATGGAAAACACTGTAAAACATAAGGTGGACTTTGGGGGGGAGGTTGGGGTAAAAGAATACTTTATTCACAATTCAGAGCAAGATTTAACTGACCTTCTGACTTTAGCCATTTCAGGGTTCAAAGATGACTGGGTTCACTTGAAGAATCAAACATTATTATTATGCAGATGGCCAACACAGGGCTTAATTCTCAGGACAAAGATGGCAAGACAAACATGGCAGGAATTTAGTATTCACATGATGACTCAGTGGTGAAGAAAACCTACAGGGATGATGTCATTAACTCTCCTCAATTTATATTTACTACAGAATCTATAGTTTCTTTTCTCCCCAATACTATATTTAAAAAAATGAGCCTTTTTTTGAAACTCTCCTTCCCTCTTTGTCAGTCTGGAGGTTATGAAAAATATTCTTGCTTTTTAGCTAAAAATCTTCATGAGATCTAAATTTGGTTTTTCAGATTTTTTTCCTTAGAAAAGTTATAAATATTCTCATTTTTTACAGTTTGCACAACATTCTTATCCCTTCTAAAATTAGTCAGGCTACCCCTCTACCCACCTTAGAGTAAGAAAAATGGAATGAGCCATGCCAACATTTGAAAGGCTGGGGAAACATGCTAGAAATGAAAGTCTGTGGAGATTGATGGAGGAGATAAATGCACAGAGAGACAACATCCAGTGCAAAACCCATTCTTCATTTCTAGATTTTTTTCGAAAGCAAACCCACTTTAGGGGGAGGGTAGGAGAGGGAATTAAAAATATGTAGGCAAAGATTAAGTTTGAAGATCTCTCTTGTTGATTTTTTATTTTTATGTTTGGACACTAAGTGTAGTGTGCTAGGAGGGTTATTGATACATGCCGAGGTTTTCATTGACTTCACTGACTTGTGTTTCCTACCTGTGGCATTAATGAGTTCGTATTTGAATGTTAATTACAACTTTAGAAAAGCAGCAACATCCACAAGCAGTAAAATGCTAGACCTGGATGCAGTACTACATCCTCGACAAGCTTTGTGATTTAATATCCCTTTGCCTTATGAGATCAATTTCTGCTCTGGCATAGAAATTTCTGAAAAAGGTCAGTTCTGATATTAGAAGGGAACATTCAATCAAAAATAGTATGTAAAAAGATAATGCAGAGATTACATCAAATAATAACCTTTATTCTCTCTGACATAAACCAACCATTATCAAGAATATTGAACTCAAAGCTGTTGTGTGTTGAGTCATATTTAAAGAATTAATATTAGCTATGAAGTTGCTATTATAAAGAATATGACAATGAAAAACCATTGTTATATTTATAGAATTAGTAGCATCCACGGAAAAATAACTTTTTATATTATTAAAGTTAGCAAATGCTCTTGTTTCATTCAAGGCAAGGCATCATTTAGTTATTATTCATACTGTTGGTAAAATTGTCACTGAATTTTTAAATATATCTCACTTAGGTTCAGCTGCATTATGTTTTATTTTAGAAGAAAAAAGAAACGCAAGTGCAGTAAACATTTTGTTTTAAATGACAAATCCTCAAGTATTGTTAATGTAAAACCAGGCAAAATTAGTTGTGTATGTCTGCTTTTCACCAACTAATTAGGAAATAGAGAATTGATAATCTAGAATGTGCAGCAAAATTAATGGAATAGTAATGATTTTAGTAAGAACTAATAGGCACCAGTGTTGTGTGTTGTCTTAGGAATTTTGATATTTTTCAGGATGACAGTTGGGTAATTCACACTTGAGTTTGTTGCCATCACACACAAGGTAGTCTATGGCAATCCATTCGCATCCCCACCCCATGCTTCCTCCCTGCAGTTAACTGCCCCAAGACCCCTCCAGCTTCAGCTTTTCCAATCAGCTCTCTTTGTACACTCCCATCTGGTTCTCCCTCATCCAGGTGCAGAAGCCTCCTTGAATCTCACATTTGCCATCGTGGTTACCAGCATGCGCTTTGGTGGCGGACTGCTCTGGGTTCAAATCCCAGCTCTGTCATTTTCCAGATGTGTGCTCTATACCTGGGCTAACGATACCTCATTGTCAGAGTGGTTGTGTGAATTAAATGGGATAAGGAATGGAGAGTGCCTGTGGGTGTGCAGTATGCTCACGTTCAGCCATACCACTTGCTGTTTCTCTTCTCGTTTCTTCTTACTTGCCATGGTCATGTATATTCTCCCCATCTGGTACTGGTCCCTTCTTCTGCCTCCTCTTGGTTTCACACCAGTTTTCATCAGTGGGTACAGTGTAATCAGAGCCTTGAAATGGCCTCTAAAAATCCTGCAATTGGGACTGCGGTGGGACATGTAGGTGGTTTAAGGAGGTGCAAGCTCTGGAAGCTTCACAGTGGGGCACGATCCCTATACATGGAAAGTCGAAGGTAGTGAATAAATGTTGATGGAATACATCTACTACTGCCTCCTGCCATTGGGAGTTCCAGGGTGGGCTGGAAGAGGGACTAGAGGAGGGCATTTACCCGTGTAAATAGGGACTTCTAGAGTAATTTATGTCAGGACTCAAAATGTTTCACTTGTTAATCATCTCCAAAGTTTACATTGTGCTTTCACATTTGTTACTTGATTGAAGATAAGATTTTAGTCCAATCTACTCTCCACAGAGCCTTCAGAGAAATTTTTCTTAATATTAACCTAAACTTGGCATTTTCCTGCTGGAAATCTTTTAGGGCTGACTGGCTGACTTCAGGAGAGAATTTCAACTTCTTCACAGGACAGGCTCAGTCCTTCTACAGATAGTTTCTGCTCCTCCTGTTGTCATCACCTGCCCAGGCTTGTCCTTAGACATACAGAACTCTCTAGACATACAGACCACCCCCACTCCTAGTCTCACTTTCACACAGGGATCTCTACCTTCTGTTTATGCTGCTCCTTTGTCTAGAATACACCTTAATGTATCTAGGCCACAACACCCATCTATCAGTCAAACTCAGAATAATTTTCAGGGCTGTGGTATTGGTGATGGAGGTGTGAGGCATGACTGGCTGAGGCTACAGGGACAAGAGATGTGTTTAGGGTATCTGCGTCCAGGATAATAGGAAGCCATGAAAATGGTTGGAGTTAGGGTCAATCAGGGACTTGGGGGTCAAGGTGGAAGCAGTTTGAGGCCAAGGGAATGTTTTTCAATACAACTGCTTCTTCATGCCCAAGGCTGGCAGTCCCAACCAGGGAGTCAAGTTGGGATGAGGGGAGAACACATACATGTTATCTTAATTTGGGTTCCCTCAGAGGCAGATTTTGAGACAAAGATTTGAGTGTAAGTAGTTTGTCCCAGGAAGCACTGGTAGGGAAGTACTAAGTGAAGCAGTGAAGGAAAAGAAGCCTGTGGAGGAGATATTATTGAGCAGTATATTGCTGTGGGCAACTGGGGCTCAACCCACCTGGGAAACAATATGAAAGAATGTAGAATATGCTTCATATTCTACCAAAGAGGTAAGGGAGCTAGGGAATTCATCTACCACCTCGCATACGCCATTGGTGGAGGGCTGTTCCTGGGTATGCTGGGGGGAGAGGAGCATTAGCTCCATCCATACAGGCTGATGGGACTCCAGCAGTGTTTGTAGCTGAGAATCACTGGGTCAGCACATAGAGGAATAGTAAATTCCGAGGGGATATATGCAAGACTCTGACAGAATCCACCACACACTTGTGGATGGTGGTCAGAGATGAGACAGGTGGAACCAAGGGGACACCAATCTCAAAGACAGAAGTCCCAAGAAAGTTCAGGCAAACAATGAGGAGCCACTAGACTGGTTCCTTATGGAAGATGATGGCTGAATAAGCAGGGGAAAAACTATCAGAACACCAAGTTAGGTAACAGGAGTCGTGGGTCTGACTCCCTTCTCTATTGCCTTCTGTCTCTGAGTTCCTGGACAGATTATTAGACCTTTCTGTATCTCATTTCCTCACAAGTAAAATCTGCCTTACCTGCTTACAGATTGTAGAGAGGAACAAGTGGAATAATTCACAGGAAGCTCTTAGAAACCCGTGCAGCATCATAGCAGTGTCAAAAGGAACAAGATGGTGAGGAACACATTGGGAAGAAGTTGAATTCTAAAGCAATTTTTGTGTCTTCAGCTAAGGGGCTTCACATGACTTCCATGAAGGCAAGATCTGATGTCAGGTGGCCAACCAAGCTTGAACACTGGGTTATAAATATCTGGCTACTGTAGAAAGCCTATAGAGAGGACAGAGAAGTTGCTTCTGGCAGCCAGGAATTGACGTTTACTACTGCC
Organism: Suricata suricatta; assembly: GCF_006229205.1. Taxonomy (NCBI): domain Eukaryota; kingdom Metazoa; phylum Chordata; class Mammalia; order Carnivora; family Herpestidae; genus Suricata; species Suricata suricatta. The sequence goes on from NC_043717.1 coordinate 15,304,237, forward strand.
ATTGAAACCAGCAAAGGCCATTGCCAACAACACTGACAGGTGACACCAGTCCCCTGGAGAAGTATGCTGGGATGAAGTGGAAGATGAAGATTTCAGATTTTTCAAAAGGAGGACTTGCATTTTGAAAGGAGTGAGTATAATCCAAACACTAGTACTTTTCACTTATATTCCACAAATCAATCATCCTGATTGTCTTCTTAAAATTTTTATTTATATTTACTTTTTTTAATTAAAAATCAACCTTATCTGAGAGAGAGATGGGGAAGGGCAGAGAGAGAGGGAGAGAGCGAGAATCCCAAGTAGGCTCTGCACTGCCAGCACGGAGCCTGATGTGGGGCTCGAACCCACAAACCCCTGAGAACATGACCCGAGGTGAAATCAAGAGTCAGACGCTTAACCAACTGAGCCACCCAGGTGCCGCCCTCAATTATACTTCTTAAACAAGGCATCGACTAGCTATGAACTTTCACCTGAAGTATAGGTCAGATGTTTTGTTGCCAGAGGAGATATGAGGTTAGAACTAATCAGTCAAACTTGTATATAAAACTCAAGTCTGCTGAGATAATCCTGGCAGTGGCTCTTGCTAAGTATAATTGCTCCTGCTGTAAGTGTGAACTGTCACAAAGGGAAAATGAGAGGGTTGTTTCAGCATCTTGAGGATGGCTACCATTTTCACCAGGATGTCTAATATCATTTTCCTTAAGGGATCTTGATAATGGTATAATTTTTGGTGAACACTGTTTAATGGAAGGCATTTTGTGAGAGTGTTGCAAAATATAAAGGCTTTACTTGATGGTTCACCTCATACACTGGGATTTTCCAAATGTGGTGCAATAGGACTATTAAGAAACCTGTGAATGAACTAATGAGGGAGGATGTTGCCTTTGATATCAGAGAGAATGTAATAACACAGTTTTATTGGAATCAAGTCAGATAAAAATATCATAGTGGGTCTATCCGGGAAGTCCCTAATTCTGGGAATAGAAAGGACATAGCTAGTATTTTACAAACAATCTCTTTAACTAGAATTTCCCCCACTTCAGCAGATTTCTCCCTCACCTTATACAAAAGTCTGTTACACTTCACTTTCTATTTGTTTGTTATTGTTCCATCATTTACCAGTTTCTCCCATTCCATTCCTTACTGGTAAATTACCATTGATGTGAATTATTTTCAGAGGCAAGGAGAAGGCACTGGAGTTTGTTAACCAATGACACAGTCATTCATGGCAATCGAAAGTTGGAACTCCAGCTATTTATGCTGGACTTACAAGGAAGAGCTTCTAAACAACATGATTTTATTCAGTGAAAACTAGCCTTTTCTGTTCTTTAGAACTGCCTGTGCATCTCCCGGAGCACAAGGAAGTAAGTGTGTGTTGGTTTACACAGATTTCCCAAGTTCCTGTCAAGCAATTCTAGCTTATTTTGAGCACTTTGCTCCTCTAAGTTCACAATTTGGGTATCTATAGGAATGGCTGGGTTTAGCAAACCCACTCGGAGCCTCTCCTTCCTGTCTTTTCCTAAACGCGTGGGAGGGCCCCTATGGCACCCTTTTATATCATTAGCTTAGGCACACCCTCACAAGACCATAGAAGTTTCCTTGGAGGTTTCTTTTTCTTCACGTTAAATAATGTATCCTCACTCCAAATATTGTAGTCACATACTCATTATTTGTTTCTGGGGCTTCTCTCTGAAGTGACATCAACTTCTGTATGACTTTCTTGTAGGTTTATTTGGCCAGGAATCATCATCAGTTTAGGAGGAAGGATCACTATGGATACAATAAATGTATTATGTTCCTCTCCTGCCGCACTCGCTGGAGGTTGGCAGTGGTGGAGTTCGCAGTTATTAAGCAAATTCTACCAGGCTTTGTCCCTTCATCTGACCTCTGTATTTCTCCCCAATCTTATCTGTTGCTGCTGTTCCCTTTGCTCTCTGTTCTCCAGCTTACTGAATTATCTTCAATGTCCTGAAGTTGCCATGGCCTGTTTCAGTTCTGTTGCCAACAAGAGAACTCAGTTGTATCACTAAGGTAAAGCTAGATTCTATAATAGATAAACTCCAACATCTCAGTGGATGAAAATAATAGAAACCTATATATCGTTCCCATGAATCCTGAAGTGGGTGCTCTTGAGGGATAGGTGGTCTTCTAAGAGGTTATTCAGGACTCAGGTTCCTTTTCCCTTGTGGTTTTGTGTCTTATTATCCTTTGCATCCAGCTGGCAGAGGTGAAAAAAGCTGCAGAATGATGCCTGGGAGATTTTTATGGCTGGGACCTGAAACTGGTACATTACCTCTACTCATGTCCATTGCCAGAACTCAGATATATGGCATATTCAACTGCAAAGGATGCTGGGAAATGTAGTACTCATTCTGCTATGGAGAAGGGGTTTGGTGAGTAATTAGCTAGCTTCTGCTCTGCCATTTGAGCTAATTTAGGCCCATAGTAATTTACTATAGAGCATTTGGTGGCTCAGAGAACACTGGGAAGATCAGCTTAGAGGCTATATGTCTAAGGACAACACCCAAGTTACACCACTGGATTGCTCCAGTAGAGACCTCGCTATGGTATTGCTGCCATCACAGGGGGGTAGAGTCACCCTAGGCTCATATCATGGCTGTGCTGCATGGGATACTATGGCCTCCACTGCTCAATGCTTTTCCAACATCCTCTGCTATCTCTGCCTGAACAATGATGATTTTGTGTAATGCCTACTTTCTCAGAGGTCAGATGAAGGGACAAAGCCTGGTAGAATTTGCTTAATAACTGCGAATTCCACCACTGCCAACCTCCAGCGAGTGCGGCAGGAGAGGAACATAATACATTTATTGTATCCATAGTGATCCTTCCTCCTAAACTGATGATGATTCCTGGCCAAATAAACCTACAAGAAAGTCATGCAGAAGTTGATGTCACTTCAGAGAGAAGCCCCAGAAACAAATAATGAGTATGTGACTACAATATTTGGAGTGAGGATACATTATTCTTTCTCATACATTATTATTCTCTTCTGAATCAAAGTTTCATGTAAGTGCATCTGATTGGCAGAGCTTAGACAAACACCTGTGCCCAAGCTGCAAGTGGGGCTGGGAAAGCGATATGGGGCATGGGAACCTAACATGAGAATTCTTCAAATACAAGAAAGTTGTTCAAAAGACACCAGGAAGAACATATGTCCTCCACTATTTTACTGTGAGTTTCCTTAAAAGCAGGCCCTGAAAAATGGACTTGGGGAACAGGCAGCCTATTTAGGAGATGGTCCTGGGAAGCAAGAAAAACCAATTACATGTGCCTTATTGAGCTGGTGGTTATCCCTGTGGGCAACTGGGGTCCAGTGACTCTGAAGATCGTTTGAAGAACTGTGGAGAATGTATCTTAGAAATGTCTTCCCAGTGTTAGAGGATGCTGGAACATTTATCCACTCTCATTTCTCATTGGTTGAGGATTTTCTTGAGAACAGTAGTTGTACCCTCTCCACCCCAGATGTGCTCCTAGACTGCCCGTGGAGTTCTGGGGAAAGCTTTGGAAAAAGTCCTGAGACAAAAAAACAGAGAGACATGGAAGTTTATGAGATGACACGCTTGTGGCATGCATGGTAATAACTGTCTACGCAGCTGACCTTGAAATCAGAGATGCGCCCAGGAGACATGGTGCAGAGCACAAAAAGTGTCTGCCAGAGCCACCTTTTCTTGGCCTCTTGGTATTTGCATATGCTGCCTTCTATGTACCAGACTCTGTGACAGGCCCTGGATACTTAATGAGGAACAAAAGTGCGTAGTCCTACCTCTCCTGAATCTTATAACCAGTGAAAGAGAGAGATGCTAAACAAATACATATCACATTTAGTCTCAAATTTATGGCGTTGCCACAGGAAATTCAATGATGTGCTAGAGAGGGAGGGCAAGTTGTCAAGGGTAGGCCAATCGTGCAGGGCTTTGTAGAGAATATTAAAAATTTTGCTGTTTGGTGGGGCACCTGGGTGGCTCACTCAGTTGAGTATCTGACTCAATTTTCACTCAGGTCATGATCTCATGGTTCCTAAGTTTGAGCTCCACATTGGGCTCTGTGCTGACCTGCTTGGGATTCTGTCTCTCTTCCTCTCTCTCTGACCCTCCCTTGCTCATGCTCATTCCTTCTCCCTCTCTCAAAATAAATAAATAAACATTAAAAGCAATCTTTAAAGTTTGTTTTGTATCCCTAAGCAGTGTTGGCAACCGGTGGAAGAGTTTTAATCAGGGAAACGACATGCAGTCAATCCTCATTATTCATAGGCTCCATGTTTTCTAATTCCAATAGGGCCCAAAATGTATTTGTAACCCCCAAATCAATACTTTCAGCACTTGGTCCTTTGTGCATATGTGCAGACTGGCAGAAAATTTGAGTTGCCTGCCATGTTCCCAGCTGAGGTCAAATAAGGCAATACTCTGCCTTCTTGGTCTAGTTCTCATACTGCAAACAAGTGACCTTTTTGCAGTATATCTGCAGTATATCTAGTGCCATGTTTTTCACATTTTTGTGATTTTTTATTTGGTTGGTGATCTTGTTGTTTAAAATAGCTCCCAAACCATTGCTGAGGTGTTTTCCAGTGTTCCTAGGTGCAAAAAGGTTGTGATTTGCTTTATGGTGAAAATATGTCTGTCAGATAAGCTTCGTGCAGGCATGAGTTACAGTGCTATTGGTTATGAGTTTAATGTTAATGAATCAACAATATGTATTAAATAAGATTCTTTCAACATAAATATACATAAAACAAGATTATATATTGATTGGTTGATAAAAATCTGAGCCGAGGCTCAGAGGAACCTAAGTTCTGTATTTCTTCTAGAAACAATGTTTCACTATTTGCTAATGCTCTCTCCACAGCAAGTTTTAGAACGTAACCACTGTGAAGAACAAGAATTGAATGTGTAGATTGATTTGGGTTATAATGACATTAAAACAATATTCTTCTGATCCATGAGCATGGAATGTCTTTCCATTTCTTTGTGTCATCTTCAATTTTCTTCACAAGTTTTCTATAGTTTTCATCATACAGATATTTTACATCTTTGGTTAGGTTAATGTCATTACTACGCAAAGCAATTGACAAATTTAATGCAATCCAAATCAAACTTGCACCAACATTCTTCTCAAAGCTAGAACAAACGATCCTAAAATTTGTATGGAACCACAAAAGACCCCAAATAGCCAAAGTAATATTGAAGAAGAAAACCAAAATGGGAGGCATCACAATCCCAGACTTTGGCCTCTACTACAAAGCTGTCATCATCAAACGGTATGGTACTGGCACAAAAACAGACACATAGAACAGTGGAATAGAATAGAGAACACAGAATTGGACCCACAAATGTATGGCCAATTAATCTTTGACAAAGCAGGAAAGAGTATCCAATGGAAAATAGCCTCTTTAACAGATGGTGCTGAGAGAACTGGACAGCAACATGCAGAAGAATGGAACTAGACCACTCTCTTACACCATACACAAAAATAAACTCAAAATGGATGAAGGACCTGAATGTGAGACAGGAAACCATCAAAACCCTAGAGGAGAAATCAGGAAACAGCCTCCTTGACCTCAACCGCAGCAATTTCCTACTCGACACATCCCCAAAGGCAAGGGAATCAAGAACAAAAATGAATTATTGGGACCTCATCAAGATAAAAAGCTTCTGCACTGCAAAGGAAACTGTCAAGAAAACTAATAGGCAACTGATGGAATGGAAAAGAGAGTTGCAAATG